>NW_007405575.1:0-712 GCF_000475195.1 Diaphorina citri | reverse complement strand
TTACAAGCATGATTGCCCATGGCAGGCTGTAATCTACTTCAAACTGGTTTCATAAAAAATGTACACTACATTTCAATACGTATTTGTATTATACATGGGAGGTATTGAAATTTAACCCTCTTTGGCCCCAAAAAGAGTCGAGAATAATGGGTTAACCCGTCTTTTGTCTTCATCCTTTGAGTCATACATACACCTATATTTATGGCAATTCAAATCCAAGAGCCTCAATGTATGAACTTTTCATCAGATCGCCAATCACAATCGAGGTCGAGAGACATAATCTTCAAAGAGGTAACTAGACTGGCATAGTTATTATTTTTTAGAGGTTTGATTCCTTTATCAATCCTAACGAACATTATCCCATCAGGATAAAATCCGCCCCGGGTGGAATCGAACCCGCGGCCTAGCGCTTACAAGGCAGACGCGCTACCAACCAAGCTAACTAGGCTGGCTCAAGTCAACTTTGAAATTAAAAGAGTCTCAACCTGAACGTGAACTTTTTCATCAGATTAGCGAGAGGCCATAATCCTCCAACCCTCGAAGCTGGCTGAAGATAACTAGGCTGGCATAATTAATTCAAATGAGTGCCCCAGTCAAGCGGTGAGTAATAAAATTACTCCCTAGACATCGCTATGTCATGCGAATCATCGCATTGGAACGACTATAGGGGAATACCACACTACCACACAGGCTTTTTTTTTTTTTTTTTTTT
>NW_007405574.1:0-712 GCF_000475195.1 Diaphorina citri | reverse complement strand
AAAACATGGGTGGGTACAGATACCCAGATAAATATATAGATACATAGATAGATGAAACTTTACGTCAGGAGTGTTTGCCTTCACTGCAGGCTTTCGACCGCGGAAACACACCATGAATTTTGTGGCCATACCTGTTGTATTCCATGTTATTGTTTGAAATGTTTCGTATAACGCGCAGGCTTTCGACCGCGGAAACACACCATGAATTTTGTGGCCATACCTGTTGTATTCCATGTTATTGTTTGAAATGTTTCGTATAACGTTTCTTACCTTATGTTCCTCCTCTGTCCTCACTGTCTCCCTTCCCCCTCTCTCCTATCCTCATCTCTCTAATTCACTCTACCTCACCTCCTTTTCTCTCTCTCCCTATCCCTCCCTCCATCAGCTCTTGATTTCTGTTCCTCACCTTCTTTCTTCCTTTACATCTCCTCTTACCTTTCTCTCTTCGTCTCTCCTTCTTTGCTTATTTCGTTCTCTCCCTCCCTCTCTCTTTCCCCTTGTCTCTCCATCAGCTCCCGATCTCTTTTTCTCTCCTTCTGTCTTCCTCTTTCCTTTATTCCTCCTTTCACCTTCGCGCTCTGTTTCCTCATTTATTTCTCCCTCCCTTTTTCTCCTCGTTTCGTTCCCTCCCGGTTTGTCTTGTACCTCTTAATATTTTACCCCCCCCCCTTGGAAAATTTCCCTGCTGAATAATTTGCTAATGGAAAACCCT
>NW_007405573.1:0-712 GCF_000475195.1 Diaphorina citri | reverse complement strand
TCTTCATAGTACGGATCGTAGTCCGCGTCTTCGTCCGTATTGTCAACGTATTCATTGTCGTCTGCGCTATCTTCGTTGTCGTCCGGTAACGCGTCTTGGTTGTCATCTCTAGCAAGACAAGCGGACACTCGTTTTTCATTCCTAGTATGATATATTGCCCCTTCAATTTCGTTTTTAGAATGAAATGTTGCTCCTTCATTTCCATTTTGGGTATGATATATTTCCCCTTCATTTCCATTTTTAGTATGACACATTCCTTTCTCATGCCCATTTCCAACATAACATTTACCATCTTCATTTCCATGTCTAGTGTGATAAACTACCCGTTGATTCTCATTTCCACCGTAACATTTCCCATCGTTTCCCTGTCCGACACTCCGTCCTACCGTTTTGATCTCATTCCCATGTATGGCTTCCATCTGTTTGTACACGTTGGTAAAGGAATCTTCGTCTTCATCGTCATACTCATCAGATTCTTCACTTTGTTCATCCGAATCCATAGAGTTGTCTTCCATATTGATATTTCCCTCGAAGTTTTCATTTTGTTGACCATCGTTTCTTGAAATTCCATTTTGTCTATGTCTTTCCTGACTTGCAGTTCCAATTTGGCTATATCTTTCTTCACTTCTTCTTTGAGTGTACGCTCCATATTGTAGACCATTCCATCTCTGAACGCCATTCCCATGTTGGACATATCTTTGAGTTGTATTTC
>NW_007405572.1:0-712 GCF_000475195.1 Diaphorina citri | reverse complement strand
GGTGGTGTGAGTCAACATTTGATACTAGACTGCTAGTCTGAGAAACGCTGATGCTAGAAATTTTAGTAATGTTAGATAGGACTAAGTCTAATGTTTTCTGAAGCCCGTCAAAGAAGAAGGACGAAGGAGACGAAGAAGAAAAAGAAGGAGAAGGAGACGAAGAAGAAGGAGACTCAGTTCGTTTGTTCAAGCAAAAACTTTATTTTTCATGTTATAAAGAAATAAGCACGGTGCCCCTGGTGGCTTATTTCTTTTTTTAATATATCTGTCAACATGTAAAATAGTTATGCTGTTCGCTTGGATTCATTCCTTCCACCTCCTTCTTCTTCTTCTTCTTCTTCTTCTTCTTCTTCTTCTTCTTCTTCTGTCCCTCCCCCGGATTCTCCTCTCCCTCATTCAAATTCTCCTGTTCCTCTTCCTACGTCCTCCCAGCTTTCTTCTCCTTCCCCTCTTCCTTTTCCCTTCAACTTCTTGCTCCCTATGCTCTCTTCCTCCTTCTTTCCTTCTAGCTTCTAGTCCTCCCTCCTCCATTTTCCTTCTCTTCTCTTCCGTCGCCTCCTTATCCTCTTCCCCTCCCTTCCTTCTTCTGCTTTACTTTTTTCTCAAAAGTTTAAATTTATATTACTTTTCCCCCAACTTTATTAAATTTTCTTTCCTAGCATTTACGTGTGCGTGCATGGGATAGGTGAACGAGCGAGAGAGAAAGAGAGAG
>NW_007405571.1:0-712 GCF_000475195.1 Diaphorina citri | reverse complement strand
AATTTGTTACAGAGATGTTGCTTTCCAGCTGCATTGAAGTGCAAACCATGTTTAGTATACATTGCACGTGATAAGAAAAAGTTACATTCAAAATAGTGATAATTGTAAATACGACTTCGATCTAGAAGACATAGATTGGTAGAAAATATATTAGAGTTGTGTCTTTTTTTGTTATCGAAGCGATATGGGATACTAGAAAAAATCACATTGGTTGATTGAATAAGGGTACTTAGCCTCAGGATTTCTCTTTCAATACGCTCAGGTGATAGGAGAGGAACATCGTTCGTGCCAGCCAGGACAAACACAATGTCCTTCATCGTGAAATTCTTCGCGAGTTTCGGAAGGTCATCGAGGACATCAGAGAAAGAAGCTCCGGGTAATGTGTGAGATAATACAGAATAATGAGGTAGTAATTTTTGAAGAATAAGTCCAAACTCGCGGGTCATGCTGTCACCACAGATCAGTAAGAAAGGGTTTCGTGAGTTGTCCATATCAGGTTCAAGTTGTAGTACAGTAGGAGAGATTTCAGATGGGGACAGTCCAGTAACCTCAGGGACAGAGGACGTCGGTTTAGGAGAGTTTGCAATCAGATTATCATACATCTGTTTAGTGGATTTCAACTCCTCTTCAAGGGATTTTACCCGCTGAATCAGATCAGCATTTAGCTGCTTCAAAGCATTCATCTCTTCAGCCATCTTCGAGGTAGTAGATG
>NW_007405570.1:0-712 GCF_000475195.1 Diaphorina citri | reverse complement strand
GTCAAGACACTCAACAGGTAATCAAGAAGTTAGAAGTTGAGGGTTCATTCCCCACAAAAGTATGGAATTTTTTCTTCAATGTGATTTGAGAATTTTACCACAAAAGTAACAGTAGTAGATACCCTATGGCTGGAATAACAAATCTAATCTTTTTGGGATAAAGTTTACCTGGGGCAGGAATTGAACCCACAAACTTGGGCTTACAAGGCAGCATACCTTCTAAGCTGAGTAAGTTGGCTTCATCTTGACCTACCTTGAGAACAGCTAGATTCCCACACTTGGCAGAACATTGTAAGGGCATATTGAAATTTGAGTGCTAAATAATCTATTCTTGTAGTTATGACTGTTCACTGTTACTCAACATTACAAGACATGGACGTAATGTGAGAAAACCAACTAAACTTGACCTGTAAATACCTAATACTTGATAGAAAGAGGAAACAAATTTGATGATTAAGTTTGGTTGTATTTTCCATTCACTGTAATTGTTTATTCTTTATTGATTGTATTGTTGAGCTAACGTTTATTTTTCAGATACACATTTTTGTTTTATTTGTACGATACGTAGGTACTGATTTTTGCCTTTTTTAGGATTAATATTTGACCTTTTGGGATTATTTTGATTTGATTTGTTGTCCTAAAATTGATTAACATTGTTATTTTAGCTTATAGGTATCTACTATTGAAAATATGTTTGATTTTGATTTGTTTT
>NW_007405569.1:0-712 GCF_000475195.1 Diaphorina citri | reverse complement strand
TTAGAAGCTGATGGTATTTTACAGGGTGGTATTTTATAATCTAAATATATACCTGTATTTTTTTCTATTTTTCCCTCTTTTTTTTCTCTCTCTCTGACTAGATAGTTATGTCCTATAAAAGGTATCATCTTAATCTTAATAAATAAAATTAGAGAACCTTTTTAATTTTCAATAGGAACGTAGAAAAAGATATAACATATTTTGAAAATAAGAAACAGCGAAAAGTTATACTATGAAAATAACGCGAAATTCGACTAAATTGTTGCATTTTGCATACACAGAAACATGTACATATATGTCTGTCTGTTATGGCACTGTTACTCTGATGGACCTTTTGTTGTCCTCTTTTACGAAAAAAAGGCTTGACCGATTTTGATGAATTTTTTTGTGGTTGTTGAGAAGAGTACTGAGGTTGACATAGGCTATGTGAATTTGTCATATTCCATCCCGATTCAAAATGGCAGCACCTCAAAGTTATGACTCTTATGCCACGCTGATCCCGTACAAAGGACCGGTCAACCACTAGTACTAAATATTATTGATGATATGTAGGATTAGTAGGTATCGTAGTTATCTTGAAACATAATGTATGAAAATGAAAGTATAGATATAAGTACAATTATAGATACAAGTATAGTTGTATTATCTGGAATATCATTTGCATTCTGTCATAATGTCCTGAAGCTTTTTTTTTTTATTTTTATTTATTTTA
>NW_007405568.1:0-712 GCF_000475195.1 Diaphorina citri | reverse complement strand
CCTCTGTCAGAAACGTCAAAGGAAATATGATCCGTAAACGTTTAAACTCCAGGATCTGAGAAGGATTTCATATTTTCAATTTCCACATTTGAGAAAGACATATTGACAAGTGAAAGGCCGGGGAGGATGGGTTGATGTATCACCACCGATATATTATTGAAACCCTATCAAAGCTCTAATACAGGGTGGTGTGTCTACTGATGCTTTCCTAGAACTGCTAGGCTTGGGTAGAAAACTACATCAAAATTCACATTTGTCCAACTTCATTGAAGATACATATTACTAATGACACAACTTGGGTAGAAAACTACATCAAAATTCACATTTATCCAACTTCATTCAAGATATTACTGATGACACTTTTTGTTAAGTTGGATGAACTTGTAGCAGAAATTCTCATGAATTGGGTAGGTATCTTATCTACTTTGTTACATCGGCTTAACTGGCTGACCACTTAAATATCATTATTTTTATTGAGTGTCTTTGTTATTCCTCTTCCGTTGTATTCGAAGTGCGCTCAAAGTTTATGAAGATTTAAAATAGTTAACTTATTTGTGTTAAAAATCAAACACTTGTTTCCAGTTTCAATGATATGATACAAGTGAGATTTTCAATTCAAAGTCACTCTGTACGAGTATATTGAAATTTCAAACTTTCTGACATAATCAGTGAGGTAGAGGAAAAGATCGATCAAAATGACATATGAGTACCC
>NW_007405567.1:0-712 GCF_000475195.1 Diaphorina citri | reverse complement strand
GATTCCTGAAATATTTATACCAGGGCGTTTGTATTGGTGAAGAATAAAATGTATCATAACTAGAATCACATTAGTTATGGTCAATAAGAGAAATCAAATGCTAAGGAGACAAATCTAAGAACAAGGCCTACTGGGCATTAGAAGACATAGTGTTAACGTTTTAAATTCATACAACTAGCATGGTTTGTATTCACAAATCTCATTACAAAAGTTCATACCTGTTCAAGTTCATATAGGAGTTTTCACTACAACTAGCATGGTTTGTATTCACAAATCTCATTACAAAAGTTCATACCTGTTCAGGTTCATATAGGAGTTTTCACTACTAAAGTATCTATTATTTATATAATTAAGGGTCCATTAAGATGATAAGAATGGCATACATGATGTATGTATCAGGTATCTCACTAATGACATATATTATGTACATATCTCACACGGCGAAATCAAATACATGGTCAAAAGTTCAATATTTGCATTCTGATCAAGACCTTTATAGGAAATTTTAGTTTATGGAAAACTGGAGTTTGAAGTAGATCTTCAAAAATGATATTCGAGTATTTTCGGATTTCTTTACATTTTTCATAATCCAAATGATAGACACTATCAATTTATTTTTTATTTTCAGTCATAATTTTATAAGAATAGACAGTGCTCTATTTAGAAGCCTAGAAGCTTTTAATTCTATCTAATTTGCTTCGTTTCTCTGTTT
>NW_007405566.1:0-712 GCF_000475195.1 Diaphorina citri | reverse complement strand
GGGCGAGGGAGGGAATTTTTGGTTAGAAGTGGGGGATTTTTGCTAAGCTGAGGGAGAGTATTTAGAGCTAAGCTCTTTCTGTCGCAACAATCATCTATCGGGGGAAAATGTCATGTTGGAAGTTTGTACGTAATATCCCCATTTTTCTACTTTACCCCACCTGTCCCTCTACAATCTCTACATTTTAAACTGACGTGGTTTAGGCCTTGGAAAAAGTTCTTTCTCTCTTTGACATGGGAAAATTCTCCTCCTTCTAATTCTTCTTCTTGTTCTTCTTCTTCTTCTCCTCCTCCTCCTCCTCCTCCTCCTCTTCCTCCTCCTTCTTTTTCCTCTCCTCCTTCCTTTTTCCTTCTACTTCAATGTTTCAAATTGTCGGAGTCTGACCTGGAGTAAAATGATGCTAAATACGGCCCTGAAAAGTATGGCACATAACATTACAAAGTATGGCACATAACATTACAAAGTATGGCAATTGAAAGTCATTCTCGAACGTTGTACGGGGCATTATGTGGCGAAAGAAAGTCATAAGCACACAAATGGTGAAGGTTTTATAGCTCAGAAAAAGGTAAAGATTTCCTCAATGGGAAATGGTTGAACATTAAGAGCTTCGCATATTACTGGATTGTACATAGACTATCTCGTATACAGGGTGTCCCAACTCAATCTGCTCCATAGGAAATTTACCCTTAAAATCATACATGTTTTAGCCTAA
>NW_007405565.1:0-712 GCF_000475195.1 Diaphorina citri | reverse complement strand
AATTCCCGCCTGGTGCGAACCTTATCCTACATTCAAAACAGATAAAATTCGTTCTCGGAACGGCTGGCTTCCTCCTACATATCTTTTCCTTCTTCTCAATTTCGGGACGATAAGACCTCTGTTTTTAAAGTTCCCTCTTTCCAACTTCTTCAAAAAAAAAGTCTCATTTTTTTCCTCCAAAACCAGGCGGGAAATAAAGATTCCTCTAAGGCTGAAGCAATGTGCTCCCCCACACACATACAGAAACAAAAAGTACAATACTCATTTTCTTAACGTTTTTCTTCACATAATGAGATTGGAGGGGGGGGGGAGAGAGAGTAACAAGAAACACCGTTCGATTCTCTTGCTCAATTTTTTTTTTCTTCTTCTTCTTCTTCTTCTTCTTCTTCTTCTTCTTCTTCTTCTTCTTCTTCTTCTTCTTCTTCTTCTTCTTCCTCTTCCTCTTCTTCTTCTTCTTTTTCCTTTTTGTCGAAAAAATTTGCTGTCCAAAGTCACAGTGGTGGAATAAATTTTAATGAGAAAACGTTTCCTCCGAATCCTACGTTTCTTTTCGCACCGAATCCTGAATCGGTGAGAGGGGAGGGATTCCACTTAGTCCCTCCCTCCCCCTGTTTCCCCCAATCCATTGAATTATTCCCTTAATAGGAGATAATATTGGAGGTATTTTTACGTGGAAAAATCCCACCGGAATAAATCCCCCGTTGAAATGACG
>NW_007405564.1:0-712 GCF_000475195.1 Diaphorina citri | reverse complement strand
TAACATAATTTTTGTACAAGGGTTACAAGGGCTTATTGTTTGAAAATCCATTTTAAAAAGCATTTAAAAAACCATTTTAAAATGTACATTTTGTATTTTACATTTCAAATTGGTTTGTAATGCTGTGAATAACATTAGAGCCTGCCTCGGCGAGTAATAAAACGGCGTAGACCAGAGTACTTACGATTCATCAAATAATAGGGCTTTATTTTGTTACACGAAACAAGTAAATGCTACACAAAAGACAATCACTAAAAATTGCAAATAAAAGGCTGAAAAAAGGGTATCCAATACACTTGAGTTTACTAAATTTCGTACTATATTCTAGGAAGCTTCTGTAACCTTTTTCAGTTTAGGCCTAGCTAACTTTTTCAAAACAAAACGAACGGAACATAATAACATATCAGCTGATATAAGGGCCGCGTTTACACGCAAGGTAGCCACGCAACGTTTACAACGTTACAGGTTTTTAAAAAGCATTTTACATTTTGCATTTCAAATTGGTTTTCTAGAGGCATTTTACATTTTGCATTTCAAATTGGTTTTCAAAAGCATTTTGCATATCTCTGGTAGTAACAAATGTATTTAAACACCTTTTCATGAATTGTTAGGATATTATAGTATGGATTTTACTATCATAGACGTGCATGAACTGACGCAGACTTGCAATATTATCTTATCTGTCTAATTGTCCTGACTTGCATTAACTGAC
>NW_007405563.1:0-712 GCF_000475195.1 Diaphorina citri | reverse complement strand
AAGGATCACCCAGAAATAAGACAAATACATTTATGCATATATTAATATTAATAACAAAATGCTGGGCTAACGTATGTCTCTATGATAATTTGCTAATTTGAATAAGTAGGAATTACAGAAGATTTTTTCAAGAGGTTTCATAGAGGGAACTGTAACAATGGAGGTCTTAATGGTCCCGAAAGCAAAGAGAGAAGGAGGACAGACTAGGAGAAAGCCAGCGTTCCGAGAACGAACCGTTGTGGATAAATTTCGCCCCCCGCACGAATCGAACCTGCGACCTTACAAGACAAGCGCGCTAAACCCTCCAAAAGCTAGCTAGGCTGGTTTTGCTGTGAAGTTGATTGGAGCGTAAATCCAACTGATTCTAAAAGGACAATAGGTCAAATCAAAGTTAGAAAAAAGAGAGTTAGACGATGAAATGTGCGATTCTACCCTCATCTCCCCCAATTTGCAAAAGGGAGCACGCACTTTTCATTACATCCCTCCTGAGAGCAAAAAAAAAATCCCCCAAACATTTAAGCCATGTTATTCCAAAATCTCCAAACGAAGGAAAATAACGATAATAATTTCAAAATGTTTTCAGTTTTGGAAATATTCGTTCGTTTTTTTTAATGTTTTTACTTTTTTTAATGTTTTTTATTACGGCTGCCAATTAAAAAATTAAAATTAAAACAATCTCGCTTGTCTCGGGAATATAAAACTGGCAGTTCCC
>NW_007405562.1:0-712 GCF_000475195.1 Diaphorina citri | reverse complement strand
AACAAACATAATAAAAGACACCATTAGTGGTTCTAAAAATGGTCAGCGAGTTTTATATCAACACTTATCAACCTGTTGTTGCTCGAGAAACCTGTAGGTTGGACATTACATTATTTGAAAGCTTCAATGGGCGTACCTTTTGTAACCTATGTATGTATCTACAATGGTGATCGCCTTTCTGAATTTTGTAATAATTATTATGTCATGACGAAAATCATTAAATGCAATTGTTTAAATTCGGGTTTGAGGGAACTATCCAACTTGCCTGTACAAATTGTACATATATGTAGGTATCTAGGTATTTATTTCTAGAAACCATGTATACCCTAACCGTTTTAAATACATTGTTACCTCATGGAAATCAGCAAAAATGGCTCGGCAACAACTCATCATGCCCTTTTGTTTACGTACCACTGAATTCGATGTTCTCTGCCAGCTACCATCTTGCTGGTCTAATATTTTTCACATGTCAGAAACTCATATTAGAATCTTTATGGTATTTGCCTTGCATCATTTCGTGAAATGCAGTTTTGCACGGAGTTGCACATAATAAATCGAGGTACGATACCCCACATTAAGCTACATAGAAGTCCGACTAATAGCGGGTAATAAACCAAGAAGGAAAATTACATACCTCACTACTGGAAACTCGTAAAGGTCAGACAAGTCTGTTAACATGGGAATAATAAAGTCATTAATAGAGGTTTAGGTT
>NW_007405561.1:0-712 GCF_000475195.1 Diaphorina citri | reverse complement strand
AAATACGTACCTACTTACCTAGTTAAATATTTTGTTGTTATTGTAAAGTTCCAACGTCAATATGTCCCAATATTTTTGCACGTGATTGTAGGCGTTCTCCTGCTGTTCCTGTTTCATCTCTTTTTCCTTCTTTTATAATCAGCTTTCCATCTGTACCTATCTTGTTTTCTATTTCTCTTGATTCTCTTTATCCCATGCACATTCTTTACCTCCTCTGCCATCGGTTTATTTGACAGTAACTCTCGAACGATCAGTCCGATTATTATGAAATTTGGCAGTTGTGTTCAATAGTTCAATCTTTTAGGTTTGGTGATTTTGTCTTTGTTTTAGTGTTTCGCGGTTCTTCCGATTTTGATGACATTTGGCAAAGAGAGTTCAACACCTGAACGAAATTTTCTCAATAGAGTATAGGCAATTGGCATCCTATTGCGCCGAAACCCTAGTCCAAGATATTATTAGTACCTATTAGTGTAACATACCGACGTTGTATACATTCATGTTTGAATTTTATGTACAATAAAAACTGAATTATTATAAGATTCTTTTCGGAATGTTTCCCCTCCTCCTGAATCTTTCCCTCCCCTTCTCCACTTCTTCACTTTATTATAAAAATAAAGAATATCACAATAAATATAGGAAAATAAAGAGAAAAGAAAGAACATGATTCTTTCTGGAGCTGATTCTACACAACGTTCCGTTTAAGAGTAGGCGT
>NW_007405560.1:0-712 GCF_000475195.1 Diaphorina citri | reverse complement strand
CGCCCCGGGCGGGAATCGAACCCGCGGCCTAGCGCTTACAAGGCAGACGCACTACCAACTAAGCTAACTAGGATGGCAAAAAAAGGCAGTCTTTTTCTGCTACTAAAGACTCAAACGGGAATGGAAAACGGCGACCTAGTGTGATAGGTATACTAAACTTGATAACTACCTATTCAGTCACGGAGGTTGCTTTCCCTTCTTACCGAGGTATACCTTCAAGATGCAGAAAAATTTGAAAATTATATATTTTTACTTTCTATTTTTCCTCATTATTTTCGTATAATATCACTTACGATACGTATTATTTCCATCACGGAACAACCTCCGTGGCCGAGTAGGCTTGCACGCAGGAGGTCGAGATTCGATTCCCGGCGGAGCCGAGGTTTTTTCGGCTCTTTGCTTGGAGTTCGGGGTGCACTCAGCCTCGTGAGGACAATTGAGTAGCTACTTTAATCGAGTAGCGACCAGTGGCGGCATTACAAGTAGAAGATACGAGCGACAATAAGTATGATGATTGAGTAAATGGAAGACTTGTAATACTGTGATACCCACGTTGTGAAAAAGCTCTCCGCTTTACCACAAAGATTCATGATCTTTTTTTCTATCACCGTTTTGCTATGCAGGAGTAACTCACCTGGCTGTGGCAGCCCTAATGAACGCCCTGTGGGATTTGTGGGCCAAAATCGAAGCCAAACCTCTTTGGAAACTCCTG
>NW_007405559.1:0-712 GCF_000475195.1 Diaphorina citri | reverse complement strand
AGGAAGGTTTTATTTTGAACCTTTGTAAAGATTCTGAATTAGGAAGGTTTTATTTTGAACCTTTGTAAAGATTCTGAAATAGGAAGATTTTATTTTGAAATTTGTCTCGTTTTACAAAGGTACTGGAATGAGTTGTCTCTGTGCCGACTGTATGCTGATAGTTTTCATCATATTGAAGTCATTGAGGACCATCGTGTTAACAATGATAATTTGACTGATCCTTAACTGAGTCTTTTCTCAACTACATCTCAAAATCTGACGTGTTAACCAAGGTTTGGTTGTGGGTGGGCGCGGATCATTCAACATTCAAATCTGAAACAATCTTTGGTTTTGGCCAGGTTTGAAAACAATGGAACAAGTGCGCCAAGAATTTTGTGAAGGCGGAATTGGAAGTTCTGTTAGCAAACCATTCAGAACTTTGCTAATGTCCGGGTCTAACTAAGAGATAACTATTAAGAAGAAGAAGAGGAAGAAGAAGAAGAAGAAGAAGAAGAAAAAGAAGAGAAGAAGAAGAAAACTGACTGGGATCTCCACTAATAAAGAATCAGTGGATGTGTCATCTTCACCAGGACACAACTTCTCTCAACCCTTGGAACCATTAGGCGAGGGGTTTCCAACTAGCGGCCCGCCAGACCATTTTTGTGGCCCGCGAAGCTTTTTGGGATTCGTACAAACTTACCTAAATGTAAAAATCTGACCCCCTTTCTGACGC
>NW_007405558.1:0-712 GCF_000475195.1 Diaphorina citri | reverse complement strand
ATATAGCTATAAACATGGGTAAATACCTGCAAGTATAAATAAGTGGGAAGGCTTGAAGAACAAACACCTTCAGAACACTAGTTAGAACTATGAACTGCCAGAGACAACGTTGTTTACCCAGCAAGTCATATTTTACCACAAAGTCATATTTAACAATATTGTTTAAAGAAGGCATCACAACATTGCTGGAGAAAAATGAATTATTGAATATTAAATCTGTAGAAAATTCACGAAGAATGGTACATGTGGCAAAATGGCTCCTCACACTTTCAGGAAGTGCAGGTTTATTTTCAGTTGATCCCAAGAGAAAGACAAGGAGGATCTTTCCCCTTAAAAAATGGAGTGTGCCTATAAAGGCATACTCCATAGATGGGCAATTTTGCCTAACTTTTTGTCAATACCAAGTTACATAATTTTCTACTGTTTGTTTACGCGGCAAAAAAAGGTAAGGTACATCTCAAGATAAGTTGATTCTGAGGTCATTATTAGGTTTAACGTTTAATCCATCGTAAGACAGGTTGACTCTTAATCCAGGGTTAATTCCACCAGAAGAGTTCACTGTGGATTAATTCATCTATTCCAAGAGCAGAGGCTGTAGAGGTTATCTGGTGAGTTCATTAGATTCATCAATAGCTCTTTTGTATTCTGAATCATTCTGGGTGTTACTCTTTGCCTTACAATAACACCTTTAGGCACTTCAACTAAGATATTG
>NW_007405557.1:0-712 GCF_000475195.1 Diaphorina citri | reverse complement strand
AAAAAAAAAAATCCCTTGTTAAAGAAATAGAAAAGGTTGAGTGCGAAGGGCTTCCACTTGTAAGAAAAATTGTATCCAGGACCAAAAGAGGTTTGATAGAGGGAACTGTAACTGCTAGGGTCTTCTCGTCCCGAAATCGAAGAGAGAAGGAAGACAGGATAGGAGAAAGTCAGCCGTTCCGAGAACGAAACTTATCCATTCAAGATAAACTACACCCCGGATGGAAATCGAACCTGCGACCTAGTGCTTACAAGGCAGACGCGCTATCCTCCAACTCCAAGCTAACTATGCTGGTAATTATTCAGAAGCCACAACAACGAAAATGACATCTCTTTTCGAGTTTAACCTAACCCTATAACAACACAGGTCACTCCTCGTTTGTGCCAGTTCTTTGGTTAGCAGTATTCCTTTGACGTGACTTCTGAACAAGTACCACCAGGCTGACTTACCAACTCAGGCACAAGCGGGGTTAGGGTGTCCTTTGTAGGTACGAGGAATAAGAGGCCATCCTTGTGGAAAGCGTGCATTTGACCATGCTTACCTGAAACAAGAGATAAAGATAATTGGGTAAGTGACCTATTTGACTCCATCATTTTCATACTGTTTAAATTAGTCACATAAAAAGTGGGTAGGGTGTCAGCTCCCATGGCGTAGTGGTCACTGTGCTTGCCTTGCACGCGGGAGACCCGGGTTCGATTCCCGGCGGGGTCAA
>NW_007405556.1:0-712 GCF_000475195.1 Diaphorina citri | reverse complement strand
GTTTCAAGGAAGAAAATTAGGGAGAAAGAGGAAGATTTGGTATTCAGGAGGTTTAGTAAGAAGAAAAAATAGAAAAATATAATAAAGAACCTAAATTTGGAGATTGGATATTTATAAATTTAGGATTACCAGATAAGGTTCGTTCTCTGAACGGCTGGCTTTCTCCTATCCTGTCCTCTGTTCGATTACATAGGTACGTAGATATTGCACTTACCTTACTGCCAATAGATCCATGATTTCTTTTTTCTCCTTCTATGAGAGAGAGAGGAGGAGGAAACAGGACTGAGGGTAAATCTAATGAGTGACTTGGCATTTCAGCTGATGACTCCTCTTGGGGGTTAATTTGATTAAACTTTAATCCACTAAAACTAAGTTCATAGACAGTCGTGCTCCGTTAAACCTAAGAAACAAGGGACATGATAGAGAGAGAGAGGGGGGGGGGAGAATAGAATGTAAAAGCAGTGGCGTGGCGTAACATTTCCAAAAGGGGAACAAAATGTGATGCTACATATGTAAACCCATTTACAGTGTGCCGATCTACTGGTGGTCTTAGAATACAGGTTCAGCAATAACTAATCACTCACTACTTTCAGTAATTGGTAAGTAGGAAGGGGGGGTGAGAAAAGAAAACTGTAGATATAAATAGGCTTGCCAAATATCCAAAATGTCGATTCGGGACGCGAATCCGCGAACATAATTGCCAAATCCGCGA
>NW_007405555.1:0-712 GCF_000475195.1 Diaphorina citri | reverse complement strand
GGTGGCAATATTTATCACTGAGCACTTTGTATCCAAGTATCTTTTGATCTCAGGTGCGACTGTGTATTTTTTCATGGGAGAACTTTCAGGACTTCTGTTCAATCCTTTGTTAGGAGACAGCAATTTTGATTTTAATTCCTCCAAGAAACTTTTCTTATCATCTCCAAACTTGGGCGATTGAAGTGGCATTGGGGCACTATCTTGGGGTGACATTTTAGAATTTGTGAATAGTTTACAGGATGATTTAGTATTTGTCTCCTTAGGAGAAAAAGCAGATTTGGGTTCATCATCAAGTGGAATATCAAAATTCAATTTCCTGATGGATTTCATCAATAATTCCTTCGAGTCCGAGTTCAGGTTCAGTAGGGCCATGTTTGGTGTTTCAGGAATAGCATGGGGTTTATCCTTTTGGGCTGCATCTCCTCCACCACAAACCTGCTGTACTGGCTCAGAGTTCTCATTCTTGTCTTTCATTTCAGACAGCACTTTCTCAAACATTCGTTTGTAGGGAGATTCTAATGTAAGCAACTGGCGAGAATGTATCGAGGACTTGGCAAATGGTTGCTCATACGTTTGAGTACTTTCTGTCAGAGTATGATTGGGGCCAGTATGCTCACACGACGTGTTTGAAGAAGTAGATGACCGTGGTTGTGCGTTATCTTTCACATCAGAATGAGTAATAGTCGTACATTGGTTGAGTGATTGATGTTGT
>NW_007405554.1:0-712 GCF_000475195.1 Diaphorina citri | reverse complement strand
TGTACCTACCACCTCGGTGGTGTAGTGGTCAAAACGTTCGCCTAATAATCAGTTTTATCCTGGCAATATTACTGCAAGTGGACCTAGAAATAGCTCAAGACAGGATTGAACCCAGTCCGTAACTGGTAAAATTCAGCCTTGAAAATCTCTTTAGACAACACCCTCCCCCCTATAAATCGTACAAAAAAGTCCACTTTGAGGCTTAGGTGTATAGGCAAATAGCACTAAAAGTTGGATTAAGCTCGTACGAATCCCCCCCCCCTTGTAAAACACACCCATTTATAAATAAGTAATAATAATAAAAGTGATCACACCTTGGCCCCTTCTCCACCTAATTTAGCCCCTGAGGCGTTTCGCATGGTAGGATGCGTAGGTAGACGTGAAACGCTGTCTACCCACTGAAAATGAAACGATCAGCAGACAGGGGAAATTCTGCTGAAATTTCAGCAGGGGAGAACACTCATCCCCTTATTAGCTTTTCGTAGACATATCGAACATTCGAGAGGCTCCAGTAATCGATAATATTAAAATTAATTTACATTAGGTGATAGGAATGTAATATTTATTTACATACGTATTCGCACATCTCGACTATTTGTGATAATAGGTATGCTAATGTTTGCACTAGCACTAAATAAAATTAGGTAAAAGTGACATCTCCACTCTTTCAAAGATGTTAATATTTATGTGAAGATAAAACTTGGTGAAAGTG
>NW_007405553.1:0-712 GCF_000475195.1 Diaphorina citri | reverse complement strand
TGGATTCTTTGTAAAGGCTGTTGCTGAAGTGGCGGTGAAAGCAACTATGATCAAGGGAGGTAAATCAATATAAAAAAACTGGAAATTTCAGTGTTGGTAACTCTTCATCAAATGACTGAATAACTGAATATCCACTTGGATGATTTCAACATGAATGTAACTGGAATTTGGTTTATGTTGCAAACAGAAAAATCTATCCCTCCATGCTCCAATACTGGATTCTTTGTAAAGGCTGTTGCTGAAGTGGCGGTGAAAGCAACTATGATCAAGGGAGGTAAATCAATATAAAAAAAACTGGAAATTTCAGTGTTGGTAACTCTTCATCAAATGACTGAATATCCACTTGGATGATTTCAACATTAATGTAACTGGAATTTGGTTTATGTTGCAAACAGAAAAATCTCCATCCCTCCTCATCCTTAGGTATTTTATTGATTAAATGAAATGTAGAAAACTAAAATAAAATTGTGTGAAACATATCTGAAAGTCAATAAAAAGATAATATCATGGCTTAATCATCTGGAACAAGTCATAGACAGAACTGTTCCGGAACGCAATTAACAAATAAAATCTACCATGCTGATCGCCAAAAATCGAAACCGATAGGCACCTATATAAGATCCTTGAAAAGAAGTAAGAAAATAAGAAGACCAGATTTAAAAACAAACAAAGTAAACAAAAAATTAGTTTTATTATAATAATAAATATTTAA
>NW_007405552.1:0-712 GCF_000475195.1 Diaphorina citri | reverse complement strand
ACAATCTCCTCCAGAGTCAGGGAGAGACAGTCTTCTTGCCATTGTTTCTGTGGATGGGGAGAGTGAAAAGGTTGGTCAATATTGTCTATATATTTATGTGGTTAGAATGTCTATTTATGTTGTTGGGATATTAGATCTCGTAGATTCGCATATGGTTATTCCATATTTTTAGGGCTCTTTGCCCCTACATCTAAGCCTCGGAGTGGACTTTTGTGTACGAGAATTACTAAATAATATTAGATCTACTTTAGTTCATACCTTCATAACCTCTAAACTCCTCGAAATGATTTTTTTTTTCTGAAATGGTTTGATAGAGAGAAATGCAACAAAGGAGGTCTTATCTTACTGAAAGCCTACCGTTCCGAGAACGAATCTTACCTGTTTAGGATAAAGTTTACCTCGGGTAGGAATCGAACCCGCGACCTAGCGCGCACAAGGCGGGCGCGATACCGTCCAAGCTAGCTAGTACAAACACCCTCACCCAATATGTGCAAGTTTTCTCATGACCATGACTTTAGCGATATAGGGCACACTTTGCTAAGGTTTCCTTTGTCCATGTACGTTTCCTCCTTTCGTATACCCTACCCCTACAACTATGCCTCTACTCGTACGTATAACGTTATACTGTAGGAAGTGGCCTATCAATATACCTACTACAGTAGAATCTCGATTATTTCAATTTCCATTATTTCAACTCCAGGGGGCAGACCCC
>NW_007405551.1:0-712 GCF_000475195.1 Diaphorina citri | reverse complement strand
AATTTCTTGACCCCGCCGGGAATCGAACCCGGGTCTCCCGCGTGCAAGGCGAGTGCAGTGACCACTACGCCATGGGAACTGACTTTTTTAAATCTCTCTGTTTATTACAATGTAAAGAGTTAAACAAAATCAGTCGGTCAGAATTCAGTCAGATAGCTCAGTGAAGCCCCAAGGTCATCGCAAGTCTTCAGGTCTTTATGCCAGACGTCAGAGTACATCTCCTGAAAACGAAGAGGGAAGGAAGACAGGATATGAGAAAGTCAGCCGTTCCAAGAACGAACATTGTACATTTTTATGAGTTCTATTACCTAGGTATGAAAACTTCCAAACTTTCTGATAGAATGCCTGAGTGCAAAGGAGTGAGCCAGGACATTCAATTTCCATTCAACACTTCATAGGTATATTGACAAACAAGTAGTTAAATTTGAAGGCAACTACAATAGAATAATTGAGAGTAGTTTCCGGATCAATTGAGTGTGTATCCGTAGCCGAGGGAAGATACATAACTAGAGAATATGGTAAAGAGTGTTGAGAGTAGTTTCCGGATCAATTGAGTGTGTATCCGTAGCCGAGGGAAGATACATAACTAGAGAATATGGTAAAGAGTGAGTTATAAGTTATAACTTATAAAGAACTATATAATAATAATAGTGCTTATTTATACTGCTCGCATAGGACTGAAAAGTCCCTTTACTCCAGCAGTAGGCTACTA
>NW_007405550.1:0-712 GCF_000475195.1 Diaphorina citri | reverse complement strand
GTGGATTTTCTAGGGAGAGCAGATGTCACCTCCACGGGAACTTCACCTCCACCACAGAGCATTTCCACACAGGTAAATATCTACATTTTGATTTTGTAATATAACTATATTTTATTATAAATTTGCCACTTTTTCTGAATAAAATAAAAAACAGTCAGGTACGCCACTGCCTTCCGTTTTTGAGTTAGAGCGGTTTCAAACGTTTCTTTATGGCGGACCTTGTAGGTGGGTTTAGATTTTGAAGACGGACAGTACAACTGTTTCAAGAGACCATTTTTCGCCTTACTTACCTACGTGTTGATTTTTTTTTCTTCTTTCATTATAGAATAGGTGAAATAAACAAGGTAGATAGGTAATTTAAATTTTCGTTGAATTCAATATTCTAATTTCCACCATTTTTTAAACGTCTTCAACCAACAATTTTCTCCTTTCCACAGACTTATGACTACGGAGGAGGTGGAGAGGGTATTGGTCTGAAGAGGGCAACCTCCCTGGCAGACGATGTATGGAGACCCATCACTCGATCCATTAGTCGACAATCTACTCTGGATTCTCATGTAAGTAGATTCGTACCCCTCTACAACTACCTGAAAACGGCTACTTTCTCTGTGCCGTATAACATCTCTAGTAGCGCGGTCAAACTTTCTTGACTTGGCGGGGCGGAGCGCTACCGCCCTCCTTAATAAGCTCAACCCCACTTTTAAGGCTGTTT
>NW_007405549.1:0-712 GCF_000475195.1 Diaphorina citri | reverse complement strand
AGCATTGGTATTCGATCTTGAAATGATGGTACTCTGACTTCAAACGGTGGTACTTGACTGTCTGAAATGAAGAATAAAGCTGTGTAGGTGTCTCTTGAAAGTGAAGGGCAGACTGGAAATGGAAAAAAATAACTTAAATTAAGCAACCTCCGTGGCCGAGTGGGTATCACACTAGGCTTGCACGCCGGAGGTCCCAGGTTCAATTCTCGGTGGGGTCGAAGTTTTTTCAGCTCTGTGCTTGGAGTTCGGGGTACACTGATCGCTCTATCTCGAGAACCACAACATCTAGAAAGCTGAAATTTGGTAGGAATATTCCTTTTATGGTCTAGGTGTGCAATAAGAAAGGATTTTGCGAAAATCTAAACCGATCCTGAGATATGATCAATTTTTGATCGCTAAAATCTACATAAGAAATACACAGAGTGCAGAGACTGCGAAAGAGAAATGTTCCGCTCTCGACCAAGATTTTGAGTTTCGTTTATGTTTTTTAGTTTGATAACTATGCAGCTAATAGGGAGGGCGCAGCGCGACCGTATTTTTTATTGTTTTCTACAAGTTTGGCCATGCCTCGAGATGAACGGTGAACGAAAGCTGGATTCCGGAGCGAGCGAAGCTAGTATAATCTAATTTTAACTTCTCCCCTCCCCAGTTCACGAGATCCCCCACGAGGTGGGTGACTTCGCCATTCTGCTCCGGGCGGGCTTCACCAAGT
>NW_007405548.1:0-712 GCF_000475195.1 Diaphorina citri | reverse complement strand
AAAATATGATGATTGAGTAAATGAAAGACTTGTAATACTGTGATACCCACAAAGTTGTGAGAAAGCTCTCTCTGCTTTTACACAAAGATTCATGATTTGATTCGATTTGATTTTTAGTCTCTCTTCCTTTAGTTGCAACACCACTGGACTAACCGTATCCCTTGTGTTTCCAGAACTGTCCCCATCTACCTGAAACTCTTCGAGACCATCTCCTGGCAACGTTCTCTCATGGAACTCCTGTCCATCTTTCACATCCAGGGTTCCACGGTGTTCTCCTGTACCAACAGCACGGGGCTCGAACTCCCCTGTCTCTCAACTGGAGAGCAAGTACTCGACCAGTACGGTTATTCGACTAGCAACTTCACTCGGGACTTCGTGTCTATATATCTGCTCATGGTGATGTTCTATTTGCTAGGCTATGTCTTCTTTTGGAGAAGAATGGTTAAGTTGACTGCTGTTTAATTCAGGGATGATCGAAAATCGATATGTATATCGGTTTTTAGTCCGTCCTTCCTTTATTATTACAATACCTAGTAATAAAAAAGGTATAAGGGACGGACTATTGTATTCGCTTCGGTGTCTGTCAGTCTGTCAGTCTGTCCCCATAGAAGGACTTATCCAAACCTGGTCGACCTATATATCGAATTAAAGGTCTTTTTACCAGGATCACGAAAATGGTGGTGCAAATTTTGTCCAGAAAACCATATAAAGC
>NW_007405547.1:0-712 GCF_000475195.1 Diaphorina citri | reverse complement strand
ATCACCCACTCTGAGATTATGAGATCTAATGGATGATGATGCATAAGTTAAGAACAACTTGAACAAAGTAGATAGAGGTATACTCAATATTCTCAATAATCTTTACATAAACAATTACCTCATGAGGAATGAATCAATTTATAGGGGAGAATGTAAGACAATAGATAACAACTGAGATTCTAATTCTAATACCTACTATGTATAGTTGTATAGGTACGTATAATTAGATAAAGAGGTACCTACTACCTAAATCTATTTATAGATATTAGGTATTAGCTATTAAGTTAAGTCTCTGTCACAAGAGTGATTAGATTAACGTATGAATATAGGTATTAAACACTTAAATCTAAATCTACTTAAGTGTAGACCTACTTGAGAAGGGATTTTTTAAGTAAGTATGGACTTGAATTGAATAGGGATGTGTTCCTGAAAGGAACTTCCAAACTTGCACTTTACATTTCCCAAAATTCTGACGTCACAACAACTATTATAATAATTTGTGCAATGTTTTTAAAGGTTTTTCTTCTGTACCATTACTTACGTCATAACTTTCACGAAGTGTGAAATACTAAGTGTCAATTTGTTTAACGTAATGTTTTGCGGGGGCGAGGACTTGAACCCCACAGACCCTCACTCGTAACTTCGGCCCTGAAACTGTGGGTTTCTCATATTCAAGGATATAGGTACCTACCTAATATGGTATGAGCAAAAA
>NW_007405546.1:0-712 GCF_000475195.1 Diaphorina citri | reverse complement strand
AAGTTGTAAAAAAAAGTTGAAATTTTTGCAATATTTGTTTCATGATACCTTTGTAACTGCTGAATGATTTGTCTAATTATTTTACTAAGATATTTCCAACACAAAGGATATCAACCCGTGAGATTTGGGTCCGATTTTAACCTTGCAGACCTTCTTTCTTAGTGAGTTCTACAGTTCACTTCTCTCAACACTAGTTACGTGATACAGGCCCTGATCACAGAATACATGTGTGTATGCACCATGTTGGAACTGTTGCAAATATTTTATAATATGTTGTGAACATACGCACACAAATATCAAGTATTTACCCCGGCATTCCCGGCTACTAGTAGGTTTTCCATTAGATTACCCGTGGATGCACGACCGACCACCACCGCGCCAAGAAGATCAGTCGAATCAGATATATTGAGACCACAGATGGGCCAGATGCCAGAGGTACCTCATTTAAATGCTGTAATTTCGGATCTGCAGGTCAAACCTTCCAAAAGACATCGCTTTTTCTCTTCCTCGTCTTTCGTCTTTTTCTTGGTATGAAAGAGACACACCCTTTTTACAGCTCAAATGATAGTTCATCTTTATGTGTGAAACATTTTTTTTTTTTTCCAAATTTCATTGAAAGTGGACAACCCATTCAAGAGTTATGGGTGAAACAAACACGTGGACAAACGGAAGGAAAAACTCGTTGCTTTAAAACTTGAAACTTACTTCGTTT
>NW_007405545.1:0-712 GCF_000475195.1 Diaphorina citri | reverse complement strand
TGTTGCTTTTTTTTTAAATTAATAATTTACAAGGGTCAGGAACATGACTTTGGAATTTTATTAATTAAATATCTACCTCCCGAGATAACATTGGACATAAATTAAAATATGGCGTTACTATAATTATTATGTTGCGAACAATTTATTTATTAATTAATATTCATAAATAAAAGTATGAAAGAAAAAGAAAATGGAAATTACCTACCTACCCCTGTCTAACTGCCGACCTAATATGACCATTTTATTAATGAAAAAAAGTTACGTACATTGGTCACAATACAAACATGTACTTTTACACACAAGGTACATAAAAAGGACAATTAGTTCACTCCTTTCCAAAATATTCAGATGGGTAAAAAAAACTTCATATTTGGGAGCTCGGTAGCTCTACGCCCCGCCAAGTCAATAGGGGAAATACAAAATAAACATATTCGTATATCAATACATGTGTACACGATATTATAGGGTGGGGAGATAAGTGGAAACAGGGGAGAGAGAGAAACAATCAATAATATTTATTGATGAGCTGCCCAGCGTCTGGGTTGCCATATGACACAGCATACCACTCAAACAGACATGTCACATTTAAAATTAAATTGAAAAGATTAAAGGTCCCGAAACATAAAGATGTAAATAGATAATGTCAAAGACGATGTTATACCAAGGCCGTGGGTATCCAGGATTTTGTCGAGGGGGGGCCCAAGAGTCCAAA
>NW_007405544.1:0-712 GCF_000475195.1 Diaphorina citri | reverse complement strand
ATCTCTACAAGAAGACAGTAAAAGTACTTACCTCGCATGATGTACGAAATCACAGTAACTACATTTGAACAGTTTGCCGCCGTGAAACTTGAGGTGGACGCCTATCTTATCAATAGAGATGGGCTCGTTAGGGAGATGACTGGGGCAGTGGGGACATCTGGCGGCAGAAAATGGAAACGGGTCAGTTGTTGAACGAAAGAAGAGAGTTCAAAAGTTTTAGCTCTAGCAAATGTAATCATGAATTTTCTTGGTGAAGCAGAGCTTTTTCACAACTTTAGTGGATATCACAGCATTACTAAGTGCCTCCTTTACTGTTAATTTTCATCTACTCGTATCATCATTTTACACAGGTAATGTCCGCGTATTCCTGAGGGGTGAAAAATCAGAATAGAATAGGCTTTATTTATATTTACTCTGGTGCATCAACAATAGATCAGTTGCGCTTAATTGGGTGATGTTTCGAAGTCATAGAGCAGGAAAAATAAGGACCAACGGAATTTTGTAATGTAGCTACTCAATTGTCCTCACAAGGCTGAGTGCCAACGGAACTCCAAGCATAGGAGTTCGGTTGGACCCCGCCGGGAATTGAACCCGGGACCTTCGGCGCGGAATCCTAGTGTGATACCCATTCGGGCACGGAGGTTGCTGATTAAATAAACTACTTTTTTTCCTTTTAAAACTCTTTAACACTAAGGACAGTAGGTCAAAGAAA
>NW_007405543.1:0-712 GCF_000475195.1 Diaphorina citri | reverse complement strand
CATCTACTACCTCGAAGATGGCTGAAGAGATGAATGCTTTGAAGCAGCTAAATGCTGATCTGATTCAGCGGGTAAAATTCCTTGAGGAGGAGTTGAAATCTACAAAACGGATGTGTGATGAACTGATTGCGAATTCTCCTAAATCAACGTCTTCTGTCCCTGAGGTTACTGAACCGTTCACATCTGAAATCTCTCCTGCTGTACTACAACTTGAACCTGATATGGACAACTCACGAAACCCTTTCTTGCTGATCTGTGGTGACAGCATGACCCGCGAGTTTGGACTTATTCTTCAAAAATTACTACCTCATTATTCTGTATTATCTCACACATTGCCCGGAGCTTCTTTCTCTGATGTCCTCGATGACCTTCCGAAACTCGCGAAGAATTTCACGAAGAGGGACATTGTGTTTGTCCTGGCTGGCACGAACGATGTTCCTCTCCTATCACCTGAGCGTATTGAAAGAGAAATCCTGAGGCTAAGTACCCTTATTCAATCAACCAATGTGATTTTTTCTAGTATCCCATATCGCTTCGATAACAAAAAAAGACACAACTCTAATATATTTTCTACCAATCTATGTCTTCTGGATCGAAGTCGTATTTACAATTATCACTATTTTGAATGTAACTATTTCTTATCACGTGCAATGTATACTAAACATGGTTTGCACTTCAATGCAGCTGGAAAGCAACATCTCTGTAACAAATT
>NW_007405542.1:0-712 GCF_000475195.1 Diaphorina citri | reverse complement strand
ATATACTACACTCCCAAGAGCCTCAATATTTCCAGGATACTCTGCTCTATCTGCAAAACATAACGCATAATAGCACCAGAGCACATTATTTGAATCTCCTGGAAATTCAAAGACATAGGACTCAGGTAGGTATATGGTAATGTTTACCATGTATCTGCAGTTAGATTATGGAATTCTCTTCATAGGGATATAAGGGACTCAAAGTCTAGGAGCATTCAAGACCTCCCTGGTAAAATATCTAAAAAGCTCACAGTGAAAGAAAAACTTAGTGGTTGGGTGGAAGAGCTTCATCAGGAGAACTTAAAAGAAAGCCACTAAAAAAATAAAATAAATTGAGATGAAATAATGACTAATACGCTTCACTTGGATACATGAGATAAATCTTACTTGTTGAGATAAATAATGACTAATACTCTTCACTTGGATACATGAGATAAATCTTACTTGTTGAGATAAATAATGACTAATACTCTTCACTTGGATACATGAGATAAATCTTACTTGTTGAGATAAATAATGACTAATACTCTTCACTTGGATATATGAGATAAATCTTACTTGTTGAGATAAATAATGACTTAATACTCTTCACTTGGATACATAAGATAAATCTTACTTGTTGAGATAAATACTATTCACTTGGATACATGAGATAAATCTTACTTGTTGAGATAAATAATGACTAATACTCTTCACTTGGATACATGAGATA
>NW_007405541.1:0-712 GCF_000475195.1 Diaphorina citri | reverse complement strand
AGGTTGGATTGATAAATAAAAAAAAAAAAAAGTTGCAAAAAATCCAAATCTGAAGTCAATACTTACAGTGAAAATATCTTTAGGAGGATTGGATAAGGTAGGTGCTGCAATTCGCAGTATTTTGACTGCTTTTCGGTGGTTTTCAGCTATAGGTACTGACAAAACAATATTAGAGATATTGTAAAAGTTACTACTTATAGAACACTCAAATAAGCATCTTTATGGAAAGAGGAAAGTTGTGTGATGTCCACACCAGATTTTTACGATCCTGTTTTTTTACTCTTTGATTTTGGGACAATAAAACCTTGGTGGTTACAGTTCCCTCTATTGAACTTTTTTGATTATTTTGACCAAACACTGAGTTCATATACTTAATATTTACCTTGGCTCTCTCTGGCTTCAGGATGATGGTCTTCACTGAGCATAGGCTCAGGGTCATCTACCAATTCATCCAAAAATATATCATCCAACATTGCCATGGCTAGATACTAATGTGGGACTCTTTTGGTTTTTGATTCTGGAAAAAAGACAAATTATTTTTAATGCTGATAGTCCCAGCCCCACTCAGGCTGGGGGATGTTCATACTATGAGTAGGTGGGTAGCTTGTCAAGTGGAGGGTATTATACCAGTCACTAGGGGTAGTAGCACCTTACTAAACCATTGAAAAAAGGATTTTAGTACCATTTTAGGTACTAAAATCCAAAATGGCAC
>NW_007405540.1:0-712 GCF_000475195.1 Diaphorina citri | reverse complement strand
CACTAAAAACTGACCATCGAAAATTTGACCCGATTACATTACTTTCCTTCCTATAGGATAAGGAAAGTAAAAATGTACCCATCTACTATGTGACCTGACTCTTTCAAATTGGGACAAAGTTGTAGTCTTGATTCAAAATCAATCTTGCGCCATAAAAGGTCTGGGCAAATTTTCATTTGACAAGCCCCCACAACCCCACTGAAGAAGTGCGTATCATTTAAAAAATGAAATACAGTTACTAATTTCAATTCTTTTCTCTCATTTCAGAAAAGAAACGCCAGGAAGCCCGACAGCGGCAAGACATCTGGGAGAAAGATTGATATGGAGAATGAACCGGAACTAGCAAATATTACGAGGTTGGTCTGCTTCCCTGTTTAAGGCCATTGGGAGGGCTGCTCTCTGTGGTAAAGCAGGGAGCTCCATTACAACTCTGTGTGTATTACCGGATTACGCCTCTTGAAATATGTTGTTTTCATTTCCCATCAATATGTTTACACGAGCGAGCCCCCTGCCCAATTTTGGCGGGCCTTACAGTTTACACGAAACATCTTGCAATCTTCTTCTTCTTCTTCTTCTTCTTCTTCTTTTTTACCTTTTCCCACTCAAGTGGGATCGGCATTTTTAGACAACAATGTCCAGTTGCCTCGGTTATGAACATCATCTACTGATAATCCCTTCTCACTCAGATCTTTATTCACGCAATTCTCCCATT
>NW_007405539.1:0-712 GCF_000475195.1 Diaphorina citri | reverse complement strand
TTTTGTGATTTGTCTGTCATTTGTATTTGTCGTTTTGAGGTTTGTCACTGAGTTGTATTTGCCATTTTGTGGTTTGTCTGTGAGTTTTATTCGTCATTTTGAGGTTTGTCTGTCAGTTGTATTTGTCATTTGGGGTTTGTCAGTGAGTTGTATTCGTCATTTTGAGGTTTGTCCCTGAGTTGTATTCGTCATTTTGTGGTTTGTCAGTGAGTTGCATTTGTCATTTAGAGGTTTTTCAGTGATTTACCTATATTTGTCATTTTGAGGTTTGTTTGTGAGTTGTATTTGTCATTTTGTGGTTTGCCTGTCAATTGTATTTGTCATTTTGTGGTTTGTCAGTGAGTGATATTTATCATTTTGAGGTTTGTCCGTCATTAGAGTTTGTCATTTCGTGGTTTGTCTGTCAGTTGCTTCTGTCATTTTGAGATTTGTCAGAGTCGTATTCGTCATTCTATGGTTTGTCAGTCATTAGTCTTTGTCATTTTGTGGTTTGTATGCCAGTGTTATTTGTAGTTTGTCTGTTAGTTATATTCGTCATTTTCAGGTTTGTCAATGAGTTGTATTTGTCATTTTGAGGTTTGTCAGTGAGTTGTTTTTGTCATTTTGAGGTTTGTCTGTCAGTTGTATTTGTCATTTTGAGGTTTGTCTGTCAGTTGTATTTGTTATTTTGTGGTTTGTGTGTCATTTGTATTTGTCATTTTGTGATTTGTGT
>NW_007405538.1:0-712 GCF_000475195.1 Diaphorina citri | reverse complement strand
TTCGCCTACCTTTCCCTTTTTGTTTCTTTTCCCTTCATCCCCTATTCCTTGAATTTCTTCCCTTCCTCCTTCATTGCCTACATCTTCTTTGCCATCACTTTGTCTCTCTCCCTCTCCTTATTCTTCGCCTATCTTTCCCTTTTTGGTTTCTTTCTCTTCATCCTTTCTCTTGAATCTCTTTCCTTCCTCCGTCATTGCCACCTACATCTTCTTTGCCATCACTTTGTCTCTCTCCCTCTCTTTCGTCTACCTCCCTTTTGTCCCTTCTCTTTCATATCATCTAGCATTCCTCTTTTTTTCTCCCTTCCGCTCTATCCTCACTTTAATATCTCCATCTCATCCTTCCCATCTTATAGCTTACCCTTCCTCCTTCATTCTAAATTCTAACCTATATCTGCTCTACCGTCACTTTGTCTCTCCCTCTACTGTTTCCTCCTTCTCCTCTCTTCCCCAAAAGTGTCTTTCTCTTCTAATTCTTCCTTCATCCTATCTGCCTCTTCCCCCTTTCTTCCTTAGTCTGTCTCTTCCATGCTCCCCTACATTCTATCGCTTCCCCTTCAACGTATCTCTTCTCCTTACCTTTATTCCCACCTCAATTTGCTCTATCCTCACTTTATCTCTCCATCTCATCCTTCTTCATCTATTCGTAAACTTCCTACAACCAATTCCTTTATTTCTCTCTCTTTTGACACTTGGATTTCTCTTCCCTCTT
>NW_007405537.1:0-712 GCF_000475195.1 Diaphorina citri | reverse complement strand
AAGATAACTATTAGACTTATTAGAGCATACCTAGTTAAATAGAGAAGAAATTCAGCGTTCTGGAGTCCAAGTTTATTTTTCGGCCCTGGGTGCACTTTGAAGTAGGTAGCAACCATGGTGGCGATTAGAGCCAAAAGAAAGTTTATGGAGTTGATAAAATTACTATTAAGAGATGCTCTGAGTAATGCTATGATGTCCGCAAAATTCTAAAGAGTACACTGAAGTTATGAAACAACCATTATCCCGCCTGTCACCGTTAAGTATTCGGAAGTTTACCAGAGGAAAAAAAATAAAATGAAAATAATGCACGGACTAATTCGATCTCTGCATGATCAAGGATTTGAACTCAGAACCTCCGCGTTACAAACTCACCTGGTGGGGCACCAATGTATCTTGATTATATGTTTCTTCTGAGCCAGCGCCAGGACAGGCTTGTCAAAACTCCTCATGTCCCATATAGCAATCGTATTGTCTACAAACGAGGCTACATGATGATCATTGAATGGAGCCACAGCTACACCGAATACAGCCTTTGTGTTAACCGACTGGACACCTTTGGGAGTTTCCGAAACTGGGAAATCAAAACATGTGATGAATTAAAATACATATTCTTCGCTTTCTCCCGGGTTCAGACGGTACCAGCGTTTTTCGTCAGCCTCTCAATGAGCCTTGGGATGATTGCTTTGGGCTGACTTTTGGTTTTGGCTAAAAA
>NW_007405536.1:0-712 GCF_000475195.1 Diaphorina citri | reverse complement strand
CTGAACCCGGCCCTGTTGTATGACTTGTTCCTGTATTACGCGGCCCTGGGAATCCTGTATGACCCGCCCCTGGAAATAATATCAAATAAGGAAACAGTATGCAAAAATATCAGTATTATGAAGTTTCTTCTGCTAACTTGGTGAGTTGAAAACATACCAATAGATCAGTTGCGCTTACTTGGGTGATGTTTCAAAGTCATAGAGCAGGAAAAATGAGGACCAACGGAATTTTTCTTTTTCCTCTACGACTTCTAGATACCGAGATAAATCGATCTAAAAAATACCGGTAAATCGTGAAGCTTGACGTCACGGCATACGCTCCCGTAGGCGAAGATGTCATAATTCATGACTCCCGCTTCGTTTGTTTGTGCGCAAGCGTTTCTGCGCATTTTGACGTGAAATCTGACATCATAACTCTTTGAACTTTTTCATTAGAACGGCAATTAAAAATTGAATTTTCGACCTTTTAAAGTTAACTTTTTCGGAGTTTTGACCTCAGATTTGGATTTTTCACAACTTTTTACGTAGGAATCGACCTTTTATTAATAATATTTTCCCAATTGTAACTCCTCCATTACACTGCTAGGATGAGACTGAAAAGTCCCTTTATCCCCGCAGTCTAAATAAGGTCTTGTGTATTTGATAAGTAATCAAGTTTTATTACACAAATAAATAAGCCTATTGAAGTCTTTGTCAGTCAGAATAAGTCAGA
>NW_007405535.1:0-712 GCF_000475195.1 Diaphorina citri | reverse complement strand
CAAGATTAGAGGGAACAACTTGAACACTTCTACCTTTTAACTTTTCTCGTACTTGAGCCAATCCATCCTCTGCTAATGAGGTACAGTCAAGAACTACAATGGGTTCAGTTTCAGGAGGTTTTAGATTACTAGTTTCATCATCTGAATCATCCCAGGTTGCTAGATATTCTCTTACATCAATATCGAGTTTCTTATCAGGAGGTTTCTTGGTTTGTACATTGCTTTCTGTTCCTGTTGTTACAGGAGCTGCTGATACAGACACAAGTGGTGCTGCTACTGGCGGTTTGGTATAGGTGCAGTCGTACGTAGGCATGGGATAATTAGCTCCATTCAATACAGGAGGTGGCTGCAACGCATAAGAAGGCGAGTATTGAGGGTACAAATGAGTGGGATTATACTGACTAATAGGGGGAATGTTATTACTAGTGGGATAAGGCACTTGACGTGAATATTCATTGTAGCTGCAGGGTTCCCACTTGGACCTCCTAGCATCCGGAGTGTTTCTAAGAGACATACTGTTACTATAGAGTGGGTTGTACATATTGCTCTTGGCCACTTCTTGAGGTGACATATAATAGGGAGGCGGTGGTCTGATCCTAGCAGATTCTCTACTTGAGTAAGTGGGATATTGCGAGGCTATTTTCAGTGCGGACTTGGGACTTGTGCTGCTCATGTAAACTTGCTGATGATGGTGATGTTGCTGTTGTTGTTG
>NW_007405534.1:0-712 GCF_000475195.1 Diaphorina citri | reverse complement strand
ACCTTGATAAAACAAAGTTCAGAAAAGAGTCAGTTTCCTGGAAGGAAAATACACTTAGACAAGGATTCTTTCTTCCTTCTTAATTTGATTATTTCACTCTGCAAGCTTTTTACTATGTGAAATTATCCCGTATGAGGGTTTTCTCTTATGAAATTTAATTGAATGAAGTTTTACTGGGGGATTTTTTCTTCTACAAGGGTTTTCTAATATGAAATTGTATCCTAGGATGCTTATACTGTGGGAATTTGTAAGCTACCTACATGATGGGTTTATCACCCAAGTTTTTATCCCACGACTATTATACTCTTTGAATTTTTCTTGTACATCATTTTCCACTACAACTTTTTCTCCAATGAGTCCACACCAATTTTAATAAGGCCTTGTTTTTCAAAGCAAATACCTACATGAGACCTTAATTAGACTGCTGAGAGTAAAGAGACCTTTCAGTCCAACTCCTATTCAAGCAGTAAAAACAAGGTATATTCTATTCTACCTTCTCTAATCGAGTAGAGGTAGGTAGGTACCTACCTACAGATTTACACCCCATGACATAACAACACCTACCTGAGGATGAACAGTGGATTGTCAAATAACAATAGTTGACAAAAAAATAAGGTAACCTCTTGTTCACAAATTCTAACCGGACCTTCACAGTACTTCACACTATTATCTGCCGTGTTTATGCATATTTAAACACAAGAATAGCGATTTG
>NW_007405533.1:0-712 GCF_000475195.1 Diaphorina citri | reverse complement strand
AGGTAATAAGTTTTGTAGTTACCTATTTCATAACTTTATAACCTAGGATGTCTAATATAAACATATTTAATAATAAGTCCAACTTTAAGCTTTAAGCAGGGTACCTATACTTACACAATTTCGAAATGTCGCAATAATGTTGTTCCCAACACGTCCACATTTAGGAAACATTGTCGTACACCACTATCGTCAGACATTTCCAACCCAAGTGTGGACTCTTCTTTAGGAACTGAACAGGACTGAAGTCATCAATGTCAGTATATTTGGAGTGTGGCAACTCCGTGTAGGTACCTAAACCTGGTGTCATAAGCAGGGTACCTATACTTACACAATTTCGAAATGTCGCAATAATGTTGTTCCCAACACGTCCACATTTAGGAAACATTGTCGTACAACACTATCGTCAGACATTTCCAACCCAAGTGTGGACTCTTCTTTAGGAACTGAACAGGACTCAAGTCATCAATGTCAGTATATATTTGGAGTGTGGCAACTCCGTGTAGGTACCTAAACGTGGTGTCAATTTGTTTGGATGTCAATTTGTCAATCACTCTGATGGCTCTTTGGTAATGCCGAGCGATTGGCCAACCTGGTTTGCTTTTGCCAAATTATTGAATCACAGAGCGAATAGTGAAGAATGAAAAAAAAAATAAATGTAGGTGGTATGTATTTGCTATTTTAAAATTCGCTCAAGACCGCGAATTCTGGAAGC
>NW_007405532.1:0-712 GCF_000475195.1 Diaphorina citri | reverse complement strand
ATTTGAAAAGATTTTCAAAGGATTTTATGTTCGCGCGAGGGTTGTGGAGAAAAATGTCGAGAAAAGTCTTTCTCAAATCCTAGCATGCTATGAAGGTAGGAACATTCGTGTGGGGCTGAAAACCTTTATTTTTATATCCTTCCTAATATACTTTTTAATAGAAAGTTTCATAAATTTGTGATTTTGTACCTATTAGGTAGGTATACCTATGAGAACTTTTTTAGGGTAGGTATATTAGTTTACTTTTTGGGTATTACCTGAAATGACATTTATACCTGAAGTTCCTATGATGTTTGCGCGAGGGTTGTGGAGAAAAATGTCGAGAAAAGTCTTTCTCAAATCCTAGCATGCTATGAAGGTAGGAACATTCGTGTGGGCCTGAAAACCTCATCACACTTTCACCTTTATTACTTTTTTTTTATAGCCTTCCTAATACTTTTTAGAAAGTTCCATAAATTTGTGATTTTGTACCTATGTATTAGATATAGGTTTATGAGAACTTTTTTATAGGGTAGTTTACTTTTTGGGTATTACCTGAAATGACATTTACCTGAAGTTCCTATGTATATCAGAAATCACTTCAGATTGGTTATACGTTAACTTTGTCCGAGAAAAATTTGCTCATCACACAATCGGGGCTTGGGAAGGGATTTTTCCCTCCCATCAAGGCGAACCTTAATACCCTAAACCAGATAAGGTTCGTATTCGTTCT
>NW_007405531.1:0-712 GCF_000475195.1 Diaphorina citri | reverse complement strand
AGTTTCATCATTTGGTTTCCTCCTGTCTGTCTGATCTAATTCTTAATGAATTTCAAGACAAGCAGCATAAGACTCTTGTAATACATGTCTTTAGTAGGTATTGGTGTACCTTCAGTGAAAAAAACATTTCGAACAATCGAATCTTTCTCTTTTTACTTTGACTTTTGTATGACAGTTTCATCATTTGGTTTCCTCCTGTCTGTCTGATCTAATTCTTAATGAATTTCAAGACAAGCAGCATAAGACTCTTGCAATACATGTCTTTAGTATTGGTGTACCTTCAGTGAAAAAAACATTTCGAACAATCGAATCTTTCTCTTTTTTACTTTGACTTTTTCTATTTTAATCTAACCTGATCACGCAATCTTTCAACTCTCTCTCTTCTAACCTACCTATTTTCCGGGCTCTTTCTTCAACTTACCTTTCCTCACTCTTTTAAATTTTTCTTCTTTTTTATTATTATTTTTTTTTTATTTAAAGAAGAAACAAAAAAGTATATGGGTAGTTATGGAAAACTTCGATAAGGGGGAAAAAAGTTTTTGGGCTTTTTTGTTGGGAGAAAAAGCAAATATATTGACTATGATTAATATTTAATTGAACAACACAAATAACATATGGTAGGGTGTAGAAAATATTGACCGGAAAGAGGAAAGGGGAAGTTATTGAAAAGCTTTCTGACCTTGTACTTACCACTGACAAGACGGCGATGTTA
>NW_007405530.1:0-712 GCF_000475195.1 Diaphorina citri | reverse complement strand
CGCGATTACTCCGCCATTAGCATGAACCTGGAGTCAGATGATCCGAGCGATAATGTCTTGCAAACCCCTTATCACCGAACACCATCTGATAAGGCAACTATAATCCCAGTCAAATCGCCTCAGATGTGATTAATGCAATTGTTTCCAGTGTTTAATTACTAGGCGGGAGTCTGACAGGGTACGCTGTATACGGTGGAGGGCCCGGTGTCATAGGTAAATTACAAAAATTACCATGTCAGTTGTGAGTTTTATATGACCTGTGATTAATGCAATTGTTTCCAGTGTTTAATTACTAGGCGGGAGTCTGACAGGGTACGCTGTATACGGTGGAGGGCCCGGTGTCATAAATTGCAAAAATTACCATGTCAGTTGTGAGTTTTATATGACATCATCCCTTTTATTACTCACCGGTTGTTTCTGCAATTTACAACGCGCTCAGTACTTGTCGGAACTTGTATGATTATTTCTGTCTCATGAATATCTTGTCTTGGGAGTTACCCACTCCTAAACTGACAGTATTGTCAACAGTGGTTGTGTGGAAGAGCTCATAGAAGGGAGGACACTACCGCTGGGCAAGTTTATACATAAAACCTGTTGAAAATCATCACTTGGGCGTTGTACTCTTACGTAAGATTAGGGTGCCTGGTTGTACCTTGGCCCCCAAAATCACTTTTTGATTTTTTTTAATTTTTTCTATTAATGTTATTGGCAT
>NW_007405529.1:0-712 GCF_000475195.1 Diaphorina citri | reverse complement strand
AATAATTACACGTAGAGCTTGTATTGGTTAAGCCAGGGAGTTCAGGCGAGGATTTATGAGAGTTTCAAGTTGAATATAGAATGAGCCAGTGGCGAATCCCATGTAGAAAGTTGTGAATCCCATGTACAATGTTGTGAATCCCATGTACAAAGTTGTGAATCCCATGTACAAAGTTGTGAATCCCATGTACGAAGTTGTGAATCCCAGGTACGAAGTTGTGAATCCCATGTACAAAGTTGTGAATCCCATGTACGAAGTTGTGAATCCCAGGTACAAAGTTGTGAATCCAACAGTTAGGCGTAAATCACTGAAAACAATCACATAAATCGGTGAATATTTGGTAATCGGTAAAAACTGTTCATAATGGGACTTTTTGGTCTTAGCTGACAGAGAGAAATCCAAAGCAATCACCCTAGTGAGGACTGATTGAGAGGCTGATAAAAAAACGCCGACCCCGTCCGTACAAGGAAAAAGGCGAAAAAAGAAGGAGAAGAAGAAGAAATTTTTGGTCTTAGCTGACAGAGAGAAATCCAAAGCAATCACCCTAGTGAGGACTGATTGAGAGGCTGACAAAAAACGCCGACCCCGTCTGTACACGGAAAAAGAAGGAAAAGAAGAAAAAGAAGAAGAAAAGAACAGAGAAAACAACTATTTATGAACGGTTTTTACCAAACTTTCTCACACTGCTTAAATTGTTGTAACGATGGTGTTG
>NW_007405528.1:0-712 GCF_000475195.1 Diaphorina citri | reverse complement strand
ACAAAGAAAATGAGAAAAGAACACGAAAACAAACATGTATCATTCTATCTAACTATGCTGTCTTAATAGCTAGTAAATCTAGTTCTATGATGGATTTGATGGAACACTCTGATGATGGAACACTCTCTCTATAACTTCTCCGAAGGTCAAGCGAATACCTTGTTTATACTGCCAGCATAGGACTGAATAGTCCCTTTACTCTGGCAGTTTAAATTATGAGTACTTTTTATTTTATAGGTAAACCAGGGAAAACCGAGCCAGACTTTTGCCTTGTGGAGTACCTACAAAAGCAGAGACAAGCCGAATTCTTCCAAATGGCGATTGAAAAGCGGCGCGCGGTGAAAGCAATGGAGGATGAGGTGAACGAGTGGATGACACACATGAGGGAGAAAATCTCAGTCACGGCCTTGGATCAACTGAACCATCCACTGGCTTATGAGCAACTGCCTCGCGTGGATGATATCGTCAGACCTCCACAATGCAGGTAACACTCATGTTAGGTATAATATTGACGATTTTTTTTTACGGACCTAACTGATATATTCAATTATTTCTGGATTTGCGTGAGCATTTGTGCTTGCCATCCATCGAGTCTAGACATAAACTTATACAACTTCAATTCCTGCATAAAGTGATTCATGGCAGTATAGACTCGATGGATCTGGTGAATGACATTTGCTATCGTGTTCCCTGTACGAGAATTAGAAGCAAT
>NW_007405527.1:0-712 GCF_000475195.1 Diaphorina citri | reverse complement strand
GGAAATTTCTCGTCTCCTCGTGTATCACTAATTATTTAATAACTTTACTATGGCGAATTCTTTGTAAACAACATGATTATGCCACGAGATGTTCTCAACAAGTAAAATATCAAAGTGGGTCAAATTGTAAGTTGTAAGTACAAGAAATAAAGGATTTGATCGAAGAAGCATCAGCTTTGACCTCTGAAGAAACAGACTTATTTTAGTTGAACAAAAGATCTTAATATTCCAAGCACAACCCATTCATCATGACTCCTGTCACCACACAATACTCCTGTTGGCTTTCTAGCTCGTTAGAGATGTGTGGAAAACCTCAGTATTAGTACGTGATTAATGAATGGGAAATCTGAAATGGCATGTATCTCATATGAGTAGATATAGTACTCTTAGTACCTATCATGCTTTATTTAGATTATCAAAGTAGGACATGTCCCTTTATGTCAACAGTTTAATATTGATCTACCTATGTAGGTACTTTACAGGTACGAAATCAGATGAGAAGTATGGGAATATTTTTATTTTTCAATTTTCAATCCTACCACCCTCTGGCCATGTTCATATTGCCCATATCCCAGCTTTTAAGTAGGTATGCGAGACAAGGAAATTCCTAAGGTCTAGGAAAGCATAAGATACATTTCTAAAGGGAGGAAAGGAGAAAAACTGGGAGATGTAAGAGAATGACGAATGACATAGGAAATGCATTGGCAATTTT
>NW_007405526.1:0-712 GCF_000475195.1 Diaphorina citri | reverse complement strand
TCACTCATTCACACACTGATCGCTCTATCTCCAGAACCCCAACACCTAGAAAGCTGAAATTTGGTAGGAATATTCCCAGTATGTTCTAGATATGCATTAAGAGGGGATTTTGTCAAAATCTAAACCGATCTCGAGGTCCGTGGCAAAGTACGGGAAATCTGCTAGTTGCGGTTATGTGTGTCCCGACCTTAAAATCTTCGAGATGAAATTTGAACCCAATTCCGTCAACTAGAACTGAAGAGGTAGTTAGATAGTAGATAGTATTTTGACATATCAGTGTGTTATCAACTTTATATCGTAGGTATAATGTATTTATCAATGGAAGTCTTAAAGTAGGTAAATCGGTCTTTTCTGCTTCTTTCTCCTCCCCCTCCTCCTCCCCCTCCCCCTCTCTTCATGCAATTCCCACTATAAAAGAAATCGGGAAAATTAATGCTCAAGTCTACTCGTAAAAAAGAAGAAGAAGAAAAAGAAGACATCATTAATTAAAATGAAAATAAAAAATGCTCTCAGTGGCCGATTAAATTGAGTTCTCAAACATTATAGCGGCAAGGCACCTCAAAAACTACCATCCTTCTCTCCTCTCCTCTTTATAATCCTCTAATCCTTTAGGTATAAGTTTATACCATCCTCTGATGATCTTAATAATGCTCTAATCCTTTTTACCATCCTCTAATCCTACCATTTCAGATTATATCTTGGAGCTTACACT
>NW_007405525.1:0-712 GCF_000475195.1 Diaphorina citri | reverse complement strand
CAGTGGTTAGCACGGTGGACTTTGAATCTGGAGGTTGGTGGTTCGAGTCCAAGTCATGTCATAAAATTTAGCGTAGTACCTATATTAAGTGGGGAACGACATTTTTGACAAGCATTTATGCTTAAAACAATTAAAATTCCTTTTTTTTATATTTGAGTGGTAGGACCATAGGCGATATTGTTTATAAAGTGCGGATATGTGCTATCTGCCAACTAGTGGTGGAATTCCATCTACCTCAGTATAAATAGGTACGTATGTACCTAAACTGTAGTATGATTGTGGTAGTATTACGGTGGCCATTGTACCTACCTACGTGTATTTAGGAATGTTATAAAGTTACCTTACCTCCTATAGTAGATTTACCTATCTAGTTCTATCTTGGGGTTGTTGACTTGTTAGGTTGATACCTACCTTAGAGAAACCAACCTCAGTGGTGAAGTGGTTTGCTTGGTGGACTTCGGATCTGGAGGTTGGTGGTTCGAGTCCAGGTCAATTCATGAAATTTAGAAGAGTGTATTAAGCGGGGAACGACATTTGTGACAAGCAATTATGCTTAAAATCCCGAGTGTACCTTACGATATAGAGGTATGAGCCTAGGATAAGGTAGTTTACACTTTGGTAAGAGTATCGAAAGCCTTGTACAGTTGTACACTTTTCTGTACAGTACTGAAAGATGTACAGTTTTCACTTTTTGACAGGGGTCTAACATCTA
>NW_007405524.1:0-712 GCF_000475195.1 Diaphorina citri | reverse complement strand
AGATCATCTTGAAGGTTACTATCAGCAAACTAAACCTAAACAGTGAGGGAAGTAGATTTTGTATAGGGGACCGAGGAATGTCCATATCCTGTAAGCATACTACTATAAGTGCTATATCCATGATAAAGACTTTATTACATTGACCCAATGATCATGTGCATTGCTACACGAGTCCTCACATGGGAATATTCCAAATGGCAACAACTTGAATAGTAAACACACTGGTTAAGTGGTTATATAGTTACTAGCAAGGTATCAAGGATATGTACATGAGTGTACGGGCTCGCAAGTTATGTATATTGACTCATTGAGCAAAGTTGTAAAGTAGAAAAAAAAAAAAACACGTGAGTCAGTCAGTCTGTGGGCGATCGTTGGTCTCACTGAATCCAAAAAAAAAAAACACGTGAGTCAGTCAGTCTGTGGGCGATCGTTGGTCTCACTGAATCCATATTATTTTTTTTTTTTTTTTAACGCGAATTTTCAAGGTGCCAGCTCCCAACTCCAGTAAAGACATACCTTATCACGTGCAAAACATTCATATCTGCACAACATTGTCCCGATGAAAAATTTATTTTATCTGAATTTTAATTTCTAAACAATGTCTTCTGGTTGATGTTAATTCCAGGAGGATCTAGTCCGCAAGGAAGGTTATCCAGTGGAGGCTCACAATGTCACTACAGAGGATGGCTACATTCTGACTCTGCATAGGATT
>NW_007405523.1:0-712 GCF_000475195.1 Diaphorina citri | reverse complement strand
AGAAGTTGCAACGAGTAAAAAATCTGAGGTAAGAAACGAAGAATCAGAAAGAAGGAAAAATGGAATATAATAAGAAGATATTACAAAGGAAGAAGAATAAGAAGAAGGAGGCCGTCCCTCCGGGAATTTTTTAGCCCGTAGTTTATTCGATCGTGATTAAAGAAAATCAGTACCTATGTACCTACCTAAGTAATGATTTAAAATCAAGACTAGAGCCCGTTCTACCTTTATTCCCATGCCTTTGACCTTTGCTACTTTGATTGGAGAGGGAGTAGAATTCATCTTACGAAAAGAGGGAGCAATCTAAAGGAAAAGATACAAACTTGAGAAGTAGGACTTGAAACTTTTCTCATGTAAAGATTGGGAATTGGGACCATATAATGTGTAGGTACTTTCACAAAATTCAAAATTTTCCTTAAACCTTTTTCTTGAGATACCTAGGTACTTCCTCCTACAATTTATTCTTCTCGTAAGTGGCTTGATGCTATCTTCAGGATCAATTTTTCAAATGTAAATATTACTATAGTAGCTCCGTAAACTGTAGATCTCAGAAAAAGAGACAAATTAAAAAATGTCCCTTTTAGTGTCCAAATTCTTTACGAATAAGTCTTTTTAGAACTCGGTTTATACTCACCTACTTTCAATAATAACACAACATGGGGGCTCGGGGTAAAATTATCTATTTGTAAACAAAAGTTTTGATTTCAAAACA
>NW_007405522.1:0-713 GCF_000475195.1 Diaphorina citri | reverse complement strand
GAGATAGAGATTCCAAAGAGAGGAGTAAAAACATTTCTTTGTAAGAAAATAATGGATCTTAATGAATTAATAAAAAAAAAGGTTTATGTCTAGAATTTACTTAAGTGAAACTAGAACTTTACCTTGGTTTCTTGGTAGGTAGGTTTCTTTACCTTGGTAGGTAGGTTTCTTTTTCTTTTCTTAAAATAAATATTAAAAAAAATAATAATAATAGATACTGTCACAGGAGCTACCCAGTTTATGAAAATTTATGAAATTTTGCACCTCCACCATTTATAACCATTCTGGGAGCCCAAGTCCGGGGAATGATACTTCCAAATTGAAGGCCAGTTGAAACCTTTCTACAGATACGTTTCTATAAATATAAATACAGCTCCTAGTAGGGATTTGAACCCTTGACCTGGACAAAATGAAGAAGTGGCGAATTGAAGAGTGATAATAATAATAATATGTATGTTTATTTATTTGTTTATTTAAATGATGGACAAAAGTTTAAATGATTGTTGTTGCTTCCATAGAGTTATATTATTGATAGGAATTAAAATAAGGAAGGACTCACCAGAGGATTTCAGCACACATAAACACTCTACAACTCACACACTTTGACTGCCACGAATCATGGGTCTGTCATATCTAAGAGCTCCCAGAACTGCTGACATCAATATTGTGTTGATCTATTGTTTAATTGTTTTGCAAGTTACTGGGTAGCTCCG
>NW_007405521.1:0-713 GCF_000475195.1 Diaphorina citri | reverse complement strand
GGTAAGGTTGGTAAAACTTTTTAAACCCAAACAGAGGGTTGGTCTTTTGACTTTGATTTGCTGCTTATCTCTCTCTCTCTTTCTCCCTCTCTCCCTCATCTCTTTCTTTCTCTCCCTCCTCCATCTCTCTCTCTTTCTTTCCCTCCCTTCTCCATTTCTTTCCATCTCCCTTACCCACTTTCCTTCATTTTTTCTCACTCCTCTCTCTCTCCCTCTGTCTCTCTTTCTTTCTCTCCCTCCTCCATCTGTTTATCTCTCTTTCTTCCCCTCAATCCCTCTTTTTCTCACTCCTCTCTATCTCTATCTCTCTCTTTCTTTCTTTCTCTCTCTGTATTCCCTTCTCTCCCTTCAATCTCTCTTTTTCTCACTCCTCTCTATTTCTCTCTCTCTCTTTCTTTAAACTTTCTAAAAGACGGATATAAATCCTGACCACGTAGCTAGCGAAGTATAGGTAGGTACTTCCTTAAAAACAACACCCCCCGTGGGGAAATTTAGAATTCTGCTTTCCCCTCTTCCTCCTCTTTCTCCTTTTTCTCTCCCTTTTCCCCTCCTTTCCTATTCTTTCTTATTTTTTTCTCTTTATTTATTTCTCTTTTCCTCTTCCTCCTCTTTCTCCGTTTCTCCTTCTTTTATCCATTCCTACTGTTCATCCCCATCCTTTTCCTCGTTTCTCCTCTCCCTTTCTCCGTTTATCTTGCTCCTTTCCATTCCTT
>NW_007405520.1:483-713 GCF_000475195.1 Diaphorina citri | reverse complement strand
TTCCCCCTTTTCAGTTTTTTTTTTTTTTTTTTTTTTTTCTTGCACAATCCCTTTCAGTTCCTTGTACCTTTTTCTCTCTCTCCCAGATCTCCCTTTCTCTCTCTCTCTTTCCTTTTCTTTCCTTCTTTCTCCTTCCTACCCATTTTTTATTTTTCTCCCCCCCCCTCCGTTTTGATATTGTACCTCTCTCTTTTCCGCTCTCCTTTCCTCTCTCTCTCTCTCTCTAGATC
>NW_007405520.1:0-441 GCF_000475195.1 Diaphorina citri | reverse complement strand
CTCTCTCTCTCTCTCTCTCTCTCTCTCTCTCTCTCTCTCTCTCTCTCTCTCTCTCTCTCTCTCTCTCTCTTTTCGTTTACATTATAATCATGGAAATCATGGAAAGATAAACGCTCTTGAAAATTCACACCATCAACTTCTCTCTCTCTTTTCTCTTCCCCTTTCTCTCTCTCTTTCTTTCCCTGTGTCTTTCTCTCTCTCTTTCTTTCCCTGTGTCTTTCTCTCTCTCTCTTTTCTCTTCCCCTTTCTCTCTCTCTCTTTCCTTTCCTGTGTCTTTCTCTCTGTCCCTCCCCCTTCTCGCTTTTCCCCTCCCTCTCCCACCTATCTCTTTCTTCCTCTTCCCTTTTTCTTTCCACCTCCTCTCTCTTCCTCTTCCCTCTATTTCTACCTATACTCCCTCCCATTTTAATCATCCTGTTGTATTCGTTTCAATTGAACTCT
>NW_007405519.1:0-713 GCF_000475195.1 Diaphorina citri | reverse complement strand
GTGACTCGTATACCGGTATGGATATCAGGGAGGAGCATTTTTCTCATTTAAATTATCGTTTTTATCGGTTACTTTATAGACACCCTGTTTTGCTAAGTGGGAAAAATTACATGAACTGGGATTGCATTCATTGTGTAAGTATACTCACACAGTGCTAAGTACACAGAACAGACTGCATAACAAATTTACAAGAAAATTAGCGAATCATAATTATTCCTCCCTATTTTTCTCTCTCGCTCTCCCTCTCTCTCTCTATCGCGCCCCTTTCTCTCTATCTCCTTCAAAATTGGAGGGGAAAATGCCGAAAATTGGCACCTGTTCGTTCCTCATTCGCCTAAGATTTAATCCCAAAATAGACCTACATATACCTAATCTTTTTAATAGGGCTGTTTTCCTCCTTCCCCTTTGACGGTCTGTTATGTATTTCTTCTCGTCCCTATTAAGGAGATTGCAACAAGTCAAGTGGGTAAAGAAAACGTTCCCTATAAGTAACTTCATTAAAATCAGCAAAATGCAAGATGTTTTAGCGTCAAGACATTAATGTGGCGGGGATTTTCTATCTTATGTACCTACTAGTGGTTGACCCGTCCTTTGTACGGGACCACCACACACACACAAATACACTCCCCCCACACACACTGTTGTGTATGATGGTGGTTTCGAACCAGTGTATTTCGGTTTTCCAATATCCAATATTGGCTAGAGTGAATTGA
>NW_007405517.1:0-713 GCF_000475195.1 Diaphorina citri | reverse complement strand
TAGTAGGTAGGAGCGAGCTGTTGTCAGAAGGAGACTGCTAGTTGTCTTGGGATTGGGAGGGTAGGAGTGCCAAACAAAATGTTGACTAAACTCGAGAGAAATTTGGAAATGGGAGTGAAACAAAAGAGATTAGAATGAACTTGGTAGCTTCAAGTATTCCGAGAAGTTGCCACCCACAATATAAGGTGTTGGCGTTGTACTGCACTGTTCGAGATATGAACCTATAGTCTGACCCATTTAGATTGAGAATATTTGAGACGCAAGAGTTATCAAAACATTCTTGCCAAGCTGAGTGAGACAGACTATAATAAGAAAGAGATGAAAATGTTAGAGAGGGAAAACAAATATGACATGGGTTTCACAAAGTAATGTCATTTTGTTTATTTTTAGTTTCATCAGGTAAGGTGCTGAGGGATTATTAAAGGCCAAGGGTTTGGACACAACAGAAGTAGGTCAGATGTGAAATGTGATTATAGAAAGGCAAAAGGCTTGCTGGAGGCAAGTGAAAAATATTCTTTTCACAGTAACAACCCGTGGGTTCCCATAGTTATCCAAAAAACCACACACGCTCTCAGGTGGATTCCCAGTTTTACTCACAATATATTGTACAGGGTGAGCCAATCTCAGTAGTGTAATGGTTAGCGCGGTGTATTTCGGATTGGAGGTTGATAGTTCGAGTACAAGGGGAATCCTACAGGACGTCCTGTGTCAAA
>NW_007405516.1:0-713 GCF_000475195.1 Diaphorina citri | reverse complement strand
TCCGCAGACCAAAGGACTTGTATGGGAATTCGAACAAGCCAAAGGGTGTGGTGATGGCTGTCTTGCAGATGTCTTCCTTTTTGCACGGCAGGAGGACGGGGTAGATGAACGCTGAGCTGTAAGAAAGTAGTAAAGGGAATTTTAATTGAGGTAATAACCCTTCGGTTTTTTTTTAACACCCTTTATAAGTACCTATGTACTGTGCCTATAATAACCACCAAATAAAGGTTTATTTATTTAATAATATATCTTCTCGCCCACCTCTTTGATCGAGTGGTCAAGTCTCTCAAGAGCAACGACTTTCAACCCGGATTTGCTGGGTTCAAATCTCGGCCAGGGTGGAAATTTTCTAACCAAACTTTTCCGTTTCTTCTTGGATAGGCACGGATGTAAAGGAATGTACCTTGAAGAGCAAGAGGAAAGCGGTGTCAAGGTACAATACAATAAAAAAAAGTCTCCTCCTTCTTTCATTTTGCCTTTTTCTGTTAAGGAAAAAGTTCGCCCCGTGCGGGAATCGAACTTGCGACCGAGTGAGCTCTTTTTTTTTGAGGCCTCGATAGTCGCCGCAGGGTCTCCAATTCTCCATGTGTCAGTGGTTGACTTCTCGACTAGATGGAGTGGAGCGGACCATGGAGTGTTGGAAGGTCGAGCAATGCCGAGTTGTAGCATTGCTTCGAACTCCTTCTTGGCGGCCTTGAGTTTGGCTGGAGCGA
>NW_007405515.1:0-713 GCF_000475195.1 Diaphorina citri | reverse complement strand
AGGGGATAGGGGGTATGTATATCTGTAACAACACAGGGCTTTTTATCCCGAAATCGAAGAGAAAATCAGGACAGGAAGGCATTACTTACCTAAGCTTTCTATTAAGGGGCACCATTTTCCTTGAAGGAGCTCATCCTTCAACGAGTGCCTTAAACAATCAGATCCCCCATTCTCTTTCTAGTCTAATGCTTAATCCAAATGGATTAATCCAATGCTTAATCCAAATGGATTAAGCATGGATTAAGCGTCATCCAAACCCGTAACCAATGCTTAATCCAATACATTCCAATTTTGTATTAACTTTAAAATATCAAAATGTGACCTCGGTATAAGAGATACAGAGGCGTTAGGACTGTTAGGAGAGAAGAGAGAAGGAAGAAGAGGAGAAGAGAAAGAAAGTGGGAGGAAAAGAGAATAAAAAGGGAATCGAGTTAAGAGAAGGAGGACAAGAAAGCAAAGGGAAAGAAAGGAAGGGAAACAGGGGAATAAAAGGGAATTGGGGGAGGAAAAGAGAATAAAAAAGGAATCGAGTTAAAAGAAGGAGGAGGAGGAAAAACGAAAAGAAAGGAAGGGAAACAGGGGAATAAAAGGGAATTGGAGGGGAATAAAAGCGAATCGAGTTAAGAGAAAGACAGAGAGCACGGGGAGGGAGTGAGAGAAAACAATAAAATGGTCGTGTAATGTGAAATCGAAGAATTTTGCATTGATATTAA
>NW_007405514.1:0-713 GCF_000475195.1 Diaphorina citri | reverse complement strand
AACTATAATCGTCCCCAAAAGATCACTGTATCATGATTTATATTTACAAAAGATCATTGAATCAGGATAGAATTGAGATCATTGAGAGTACACTCTGCTTCTTGACCCATGAGAAAACACATCTTCAATTGTCCCAAGGAAAAATCTACTTGCATCACTAATCTCTAATCACAGGTTAGTGATAATGCTCCTGTGTTATTGATAACCATTGAACCTGGGATATAATCAGTAATCACTAATTCTGTGTTATAATTATTGATCAATCTGGATGATTGATTTTTGATCTGATTCAATACCATGGGATACATTTGCATCGGAAGTGATCATTCGATCCAGCTCATTATTCAGGACGATAACGATAACTAGCTCACTTAAACGATTAAACACCCTTTTCTGGTTCTGTGGTAATGATGTTTACCAAGGTGAGGTAATTTTTCCTCTAATGATGGTAACCACATGATTACACATGGGATGTTAGAAATCTAAGATTGAGATCAAATTGTTTGGTACACCCCAGGACTTAGCTCTTGAAAAGACAGGGTGATTGTATTGATCTACTGACCATCTAGGAATCTAGGTACCTATTGTAGAAATCGTAAATTTACTGCGCCTAGCATTTCGAACCATGTACCTTTCTATTGGGAAAATTTTCTATGGATGATGCTTTGAAAAAACTTGAAAGAACGTTTGCAATGAAAATTTCTGCCCATACT
>NW_007405513.1:0-713 GCF_000475195.1 Diaphorina citri | reverse complement strand
GCACAAAAAACTGACCATTTAAAATTTTGACTGAATAGGTACATTACTTTCCTTCCTATAGGATACACAAAGTAAAAATTTGAGTAAGGTGCAATGCACACTGATGAAACTAAAACTCTGTCCATTGGTATATCAAACACATTTCACTAGTGTGCAATGCACCTAAGTACTTACTCTCATCATTAGTCCACACATGCTGAAGATCATTCCTAAAATGTTCATCAAATCTGGGGTTATGTCTTCTGTATTTTCTACGGGAGGCTTGTACCTAAAATAAAACAAGATACAGTGAGGAGTTGTACCTAAAATAAAACAAGATACAGTGACATACTTGCTGTAAGAGGTTTTACATTTGATTAATACATGAGTGTATAACTGTAGAGATCATCAGAAACAGGGGTTTTATCTTTCACTTGGTTAGAAGCAACCCATTTACTCACATAAACCCAAGTGGACCTGGGAAAAATAAGCAGCTAATAATGGACCATCCAGAAACCATTCCATTAGGTACATACACAACCCCTTATTACGTCAAAGCCTCCCAGCACACATGATAACCCTGTAGGTCTCTACTCTCTACAGAGTTTTTGAAAGTCTTGGAGCCCCTAATATTTTTGAATGGCTAAGGATGAGATACGGTCATCAGTCTTACCTGTGGATCCTATCAGGTCGTCTAGGATCAGAAGAATGGTTTAAATGCATATTATGTATTA
>NW_007405512.1:0-713 GCF_000475195.1 Diaphorina citri | reverse complement strand
TAAACGAATTCGCGAGTGTTTTTACTAGTCCTAATCTTTTACGAACCCGATCACGCCCACGTATACGTAACAAATGTTTATCATTCAGGGCGGGCGGAGAATGATATTTTATCTTCCAGTTCGCTTACACCTCTGATTGTACCACCCACTATAACGGTGGTGCGGAGAATGATATTTTATCTTCCAGTTCGCTTACACCTCTGATTGTACCACCCACTATAACGGTGGCGGATGTCATAAAGGCTGCCAAATCATTGAAATCCACCCGTGTTGCTGGTTCTGATAACATACCTTCCTTTATTATTAAGAAATGTATGGGATGTCATAAAGGCTGCCAAATCATTGAAATCCACCCGTGTTGCTGGTTCTGATAACATACCTTCCTTTATTATTAAGAAATGTATGCATATAATTGCCCCTGTTCTTTGTAAGATTTTTAATATTAGTATTTCGACTGGTTACATACATATATCGGAATCAGACTCCTCGCTCACTATCACTCTCCAACTATTACCGTTTTCCATTATTTTTAGAAGGGTAAAAATAAATGAACAACGAAAGTTTAGTTAGTTTGGTTACACACAAAAGATAAAAATAATATTTAATGACAACGAGATAAACAAATAATAATAAAGTGACTTAATTATTAGGGAAACTATATTACAATCACTCCCCTACACTTCGCCGCGTAATAATCTCGTTCAATAGCCTTT
>NW_007405511.1:0-713 GCF_000475195.1 Diaphorina citri | reverse complement strand
GATCGACTGAAGTGTTATCTAAAACTTTCTCGCTTTGAGTTCATAGGTCGTCGGGACAAATTTCGAGATCAGAGCTCAATTGTGTGAGAAAATGTGAAAAAATCCCCCAAAAACCAGTTTTTTTGGTTTTTTGGCTTTATGGTCTTCTCGACACATTGTACACCACCATTTTCGTGTTCCTGGTAAAAAGACCTTTAATTTGATATATAGGTCGACCAGGTTTGGATAAGTCCTTCTATGGGGACAGACAGACAGACGACACCGAAGCGAATACAATAGTCCGTCCCCTATACCTTTTATTATTAGTAATAATAAAGGAAGGACGGACTAAAAATAGCATTTTCTAGGTTCTAATTGGTCACCAACATCAATTTATTTTTAATTCTCTACCTACCTATATGGTACTATTTGTCTCACAATATCATCTCACTTAGTGAAGTTAATGATCATCCCATGAACACTATCATTATTTTCTATCTGTTAATGCTCATTCTATGAGCGCTATCATTATTTTCTATCTGATGATCATTCTACGATTCTACTGCTAATCTACTTGTTCCTCACTCTCCCTATTCCTCTTCCTCTGGAAACTGGTACTTACTCCATTCTGGAACTTATTCCAATCTGGTACTTACTCCATTCTGGAACTTATTCCAATCTGGTACTTACTCCATTCTGGAACTTATTCCAATCTGGTATTTACTCCATTCTGG
>NW_007405510.1:0-713 GCF_000475195.1 Diaphorina citri | reverse complement strand
TCGGTGTCAACAAATTTCCCTTTTATTTGTGAACCATTAACAAGTAAGCATGTGAATAGTTGATCCCATGGGATTTTTGACGCCGAATCGAATGGTGAAACTTTAAGAACTGTCCGACTTACAGTTGAGAAGTTGCGGGTTCGATACTCCCCGGTGTCAACAAATTTCCCTTTTATTTGTAAACCATTAACAAGTAGGGTGAATAGTTGATCCCATGGGAATTTTTCACACCGAATCGAATGGTGTAACTTTTAGAACTGTCCGACTTACAGTTGAGAAGTTTAATGTAATAGAAAGTCGTGTGATGTTCACACCAGATTTTTTTTCGTAGCAATGGAACAACTAGGTACTACATTAGAATACTGTGGTCTGTGTCGTAGCATGCCCATCCCGTGCTATGTCCCTCATCATACTACGCGATGATCGTGCGATTTATCCCCATCCGTGTCACAAGCTTTTACGGATGGGTATACCATTTATGTGAATTTTTATGTTCTGTTGTTACGTTGTAATATTAATAAATGGAAACTTGATAAATTATTAGTCTACCCTGCTTATTATCACTGCTGTTTCACCTTATGAGGGATTCGAACCATAAACCTCCAGTTCTGAAATTCCTCCCGCGCTAGCTGCTTGAGCCACTGAGGTTGGTTCGTTTTGTTATATCATAAAACCTATAAATAGGTAACCTACTTACTTGAATATAAAAAAAA
>NW_007405509.1:0-713 GCF_000475195.1 Diaphorina citri | reverse complement strand
TCGAATTTAGAAACATTTATTTATTTAGCGTATAGCATTGGTATATTTTGCAATTATCAAAAGACAAAGTACAAGGGTACAATTTAGAAGCAATAGGATTGTCATGAAAGATGGAATGTTTTTGCCCAAGACGAACGGAGTCTTTGAGAATGATGGAAAGAACTAGTTTCCAAAACATCCCAACAGTTAAGATGGACCTTCACAAAGTTACTGAGTCTTCAATCTTTGATAAAGATAGTTTCCAAAACATCCCAACAGTTAAGATGGACCTTCACAAAGTTACTGAATCTTCAATCAAGTACATGCATAGTACCCAAAGGTTTTGGGCTTTCGCGGACTGTCTAAGTCTGGTCTGAATACGGTAGTAAGTTAGTTGGGGAAACCATTTTACGCTAGCAAGGCTAATCGGGTTATAGCGAGGCTATATGCTCTCCGAAAAAGAAAGTAGAACGTGTGGCGCTCACCTCGCAGCAGACGTGTTTTCTTGTGAGAGCCACAAACGTATTGTCCCAGACAGTCACTTATCTGTCGGGATCTGCTTGAATGAGATTGTATTCTACCTCTACCCTCATTCTAAGAGTATTAAGCAGCGCGGTAGCGCTCCGCCCCGCCAAGTCAATAAAGTTTGACCTTCCATTATACCCTCATTCTCAGAGTATTCTATTCTTTTCTCATTTTGTGTTTCAGTATTTCCAGAGCACAAGTGAAGTGTA
>NW_007405508.1:0-713 GCF_000475195.1 Diaphorina citri | reverse complement strand
ACAAACTACCATCACGTCATGTGAAGTCAGAAAGGTGTAGTTCAAAGTTTTCATGTCACATGATATGATAGTAGTGTGGCTATCCTGAATGAAAATACCTTTGACAATTATTGATACCTTCAAAATTGTGGGAAAACTTCGAACTACATCTTTCTGACTATCCATGAATTCACGTGATGTGACATGATTGTAGTGTGTTTCTACCTTTAGTGACTGCTCTATAACCTACCTGTTGATCACATTCACATTAGACGTGGACTTTCTATATGATGAGCTCACAGCATCTACAATGTTATCTTCAATTGTTTCCATGTTGGGTAAAGGTTTAGTATTGACACATGTGAGGATGTTCTCAACAAATCCATGACATAGCTCATGATCTACCCATATCCGCTCGTTAGCAGCATCTTCAAGATACAACTGAAAACATAAAGTTCAAGCTATAAATGAAGAAAACAAAGGAAAATTTTGGCCATTTTTGAAAAGCATCCTAGGTAGGACACATTTTGTTCTTGTGTAGAAAAAAGATAAGTGTTCAAAAAAAAAAAAAAAGCTGATCCAAAGGTCCAAAGCTAAACTCATGAAAGCTCTCTCCAAAATTCTCAAATCTCAATCCCACCTCATGGGTTTTCTAAGTTTTTACTTTCCTTATCCTATAGGAAGGAAAGTAATGTAATCGGGTCAAATTTTCGATGGTCAGTTTTTAATGAAAA
>NW_007405507.1:0-713 GCF_000475195.1 Diaphorina citri | reverse complement strand
TTATAATGAAAAAGTTCAAAGATTTGTGACGTCAGACTTAACGCAGTTGCTATTTTTGTCCGCTAGGTAGCGCCACTAGCCACTATGCAAGCACGCTAGCGGAGGAGCAGAAAGAACTGCGCAGAAACGTATGCGCACAAACACATTAATGCGTTGACTGCAAGGGAGCTTTGCTTGGGACATTTGATGTGACGTCATCGCCTACGGGAGCGTATTATTGATAAAGAAGGGATAAAGGGTGAAAGCGAGAAAGAGGAGGGAGGCGAGAAGAGAAAAGAGGCGAGAGTAAACACCCTTGTGGAAGGAAGATTGGAAGATAAAAATGGAGAAGGAGAGGGAGAGAAAGAAAAAGCGAGAGGATAAATCATATTTCTGCCTACCTCTATCTCTCTATCTTTTGTAGACTTGTTTACAGTTTACACAATTTATCCCCCTCCCCCCTTCCTCCTACACAATGGTATTGTATCAAAGGCTTTTGTAACATCCAGCTCTGCCTTATCTGGGATACTGGGGTTTTTGGTGTGTAGACCTTTGGGAGAAAGATACCTCTACTATGTGGTACTTATCTTTTTTTTCTATTTTCTCCTATTCTCCTAAATCGCCGTTTGTTGCTCTCTTTGTAAAAAGTTTCAAGGTCTCTCTAACGCTAACAAGTTTGCTTGTTAAAAATAAGGGGTTTCTATTGTCCCGAAATCGAAGACAGGGACAGGATG
>NW_007405506.1:0-713 GCF_000475195.1 Diaphorina citri | reverse complement strand
AACAGGACAGAGATATGTAAAAATGTAGAAGAGATCTGTGAAAACAATAAATAATTAAGAATATTAATGGGACAAAAAACAAATAAGCTAACTAACTCAGATCTGGGCTAAAAACATTAGCATAAGATCCAAGCGGTAAATCATTAATATCAGCAGAAGATTCAGACATCTGAATATCATCATTATTATCAACAGATTTATCAACATTTTTACTATTACCCTTCTTGTTACCATGCATAGTATACAACATAGGCCTAAAATTCTTCATAGAATTGGAGTGGTTAGTTTTACCTAGATTGCCTGAGAAAGAACTAAAGTCAAAAGATTGAACCTGAGACTGAGAGGCCTGACTAGGCTGAATCCTATCTGAGCTATTCTTAATATTTTCAGCATTTTTATAAAACATTGTCGAAACTTCTTTGTCGCTGTAGAATTGTTGAGGCTTGGTGATGTCCTTCATTTTCTCGACAAAAACAGACTCATTTCTGTTCTTCTTGGCAATGATGGTTTCATTGATGGTTTTTCGTTTGATGGTTCTGGACGGAAGCGAGGGAGGAACATATTTGATGAATTCACGTTGGCCTTTTTGATTCTTGGAATTCAACTTGGGAAATTCAGAAAAGTTTCCAGAGATATCTTCTCCTAATACTTCAAAGGAATTCTTGGTTTGAACTGCGTACGAGGGTTTTGAGGAAGGGATCAGATCGGCTGCC
>NW_007405505.1:0-713 GCF_000475195.1 Diaphorina citri | reverse complement strand
ATTTCAGAATAATAATCCAAAACACCATTTTTTTACTTTCCTTATCCTACAGGAAGGAAAGTAATGTAATCAAGTCAATTCGACTTGATTACATTACTTTATAAATATCGATGGTCAGTTTTTAGTGTCAAAACACGTATTGAGGTCCCTAGATCCAAAATCCAAAGTTTCAGCCATTAGTCCGTGTGTGTGTGTGTGTGTCTGTCTGTAAACAAAATATCTCGAGAACGGTAAGAGCTAGCAACTTGAAATTTGGTATGTAGCTGTCAAATGTGACAAGGATGCGACAGAAAACGTTTAGTTGAGATAGGTGCTGCGGTTGGCGGCATTTTTACCGCTTTTGGACGGATTTCGACCGTTTTTTGCGCGGTTTTCAGCTATACCGACTAAACGGTTAGAGATAGGTAAAAGTTTTAGGGTAAAATAATACTCAAATAAGCATCATTCAATAGGATAAGGAAAGTCGTGTGATGTTCACACCAGATTTTTTACATAAAGCTAAATCGAAATTTTGAAGGTGTACCTTCAAAATCAAGCCCCCCCAAAAATTTAGGCAAGAACCGCCTATGTGTAAATCGAGTCCATATACAGGGTGTTCCTAAATTTTTTTTATTTGTATTTATAAAAAAAAAAAATAGGAACACCCTGTATATGGACTCGATTTACAGGGTGTTCAACCTGAAAGTCCCCATATTAAAAAAAGGGTAAAGCTA
>NW_007405504.1:0-713 GCF_000475195.1 Diaphorina citri | reverse complement strand
GTTCAGCGATACCTACGCTCTGATTTTTTGCAAAAGGTATCGTGTTTATTTCGCATTTCTTCAAATGGAAGTAGGTAATTAATTTAGTATTTAATAAAATACTTAATTTAACGTTTCTAGGTCCAGAGGCCTGTACAATCAAATGGAGACGTTCTCACTACACGGTTTTTTTTCTCATCTGACGGGTCAAACGTTTCTAGGTCCAGAGGCCTGTACAATCAAATGGAGACGTTCTCACTACACGGTTTTTTTTCTCATCTGACGGGTCAGTTCAGCGTTCAGCGATACCTACGCTCTGATTTTTTGCAAAAGGTATCGTGTTTATTTCGCATTTCTTCAAATGGAAGTAGGTAATTAAAATACTTAATTTAAAAAAAAAAAATAATTAAGACTTTCAATTTGTTTCAACAAGAGTGTGTGATTTTAATTTTAATCAACAAAACTCAAATTGGAATTGGTATCAATTTAAAAATGGACAAAATTAACCAGGAACAGTTGATCTCCCTGGTAGAAAAAAGGCCTTCTCTTTGGGACAAGACAATTGATGAATTCAGGAACAAGTACAAAACCATCAACGTATTGACTGAAATGCAATAAATAATAAATGCATGACTGTTTACGATCAGAAAAAAAACGAGTCTGGAAAAACTTTGCAGTGTGAACAGAACACCAGGCTCGTTTTTTTTTTTTTGATTCCGGCAAAAAAAAAAAAA
>NW_007405503.1:0-713 GCF_000475195.1 Diaphorina citri | reverse complement strand
AGAACATTACCTGGCATTGCACCATTTCCCATCAGTACCACCTGAAAACTGAAAAGGCTGTGGAGGATTACCAAGAGTATGCATAGTCTTCATCTTCACAAAGGATTGAGACGAAAACAAGGAGATATGGGAGTTGTGATAAAACATTTCAGCCCTACAATGACTCGTTTTCAGCCCTACAAAAGCTCACCTTTAGCTCTACAAAGGCTCGCCTTCAGCCCTACAAAGGCTCACATTCAGCCCTACAAAGCTCTGCCTTCAGCACTACAAAGGCTCGACTTCAGCCCTACAATGACTCGTTTTCAGCCCTACAAAGGCTCACATTCAGCCCTACAAAGCTCTGCCTTCAGCACTACAAAGGCTCGCCTTCAGCCCTACAAAGGCTCGCCTTCAACCCTACAAAGGCTCACCTTCAGCCCTACAATGGATCGCCTGGCCCCCGTTCCTGATCACGAGTGCTGCACTACTCTGACGATAAAAAGTAAAGTGAAGACTTAAATAAATTACAAGAGAGCTTAACATGTTTTATTCAGAACCTCCACTCCGCAATCTATTTCAGGGATTTCCAACTTTCATGTTTATGCGGGCCACATGCTACATTGGCAGGTACTTCGCGGGCCACATATTACGCAGGCTAGGAGGCCCGTATCCAGGATTTTCGGAGTCAGCGCCATAGTAAAAGAGCAGAAATGAAGCCCGATGGGGCCCACAAA
>NW_007405502.1:0-713 GCF_000475195.1 Diaphorina citri | reverse complement strand
TCAAGGTTATTTGAGTAGGAAGAGTCCCTCCTGATGCTGGGAAAAGGTTGAAGAAGACAGAAAAGGACCAATCAGGATCATTTGAGTAGGACTCTTCCACGGAGGAATGCTGGGAAAAGGTTTAAAGAAAGCTCTCCCCCTTCTTCAAGGTCAGGGGAGATTGATAGGACGAAGTGGACTTTGAAATCCTATAACGATGGGCTTGTACTAATGTAAAGAAGATGAAGAATATGTAGAAATTATGCATGCTTTTGAACTTACCTTCTTGGTTGAGACCATGGTTCCCGGAATCCACTGAAAAGGAAAACAAAATTCAAAATCAGTATTCATCAATAAGCCTGCGAGAACCACCTCCCAAAACTTTAGGTGAAAAGCGTCAGAAGAGAAATTCTTTGGGCAGGTACCTACTCCTGTATAAAGTGTATTTATGTAGGTACCAATAATGATCATGATTAATAAGTATTCATAACATAATAGATAATGATCATGAGGAGAACAAAGAGATTTGCCTAACAGGTCTTGAGTCATTCTTGTATCTCAAACTTGTACATTAGATTTAATGTTTCATTGCCATTGACCAAAACAAATGGTAGGTAGGACACTAGTTTTTAATTTTATAAAAAAGATCCAACTCAATACAGCCGGATTGCCTACTGTCTCCAGTAAGCAATTCGACCACTAGGCAGCACCCGGCATCACTGTTTCCTTTATTT
>NW_007405501.1:0-713 GCF_000475195.1 Diaphorina citri | reverse complement strand
AAAAAAAAAAAAAAAATCGATACATTGATGTCATAAAGTCAACATAGAAAAAAAACGAGGAGAATGGGATGACATGAAAGAAACCGGAGATATGATCACAGAATATGGTGGAAACGTTTTGTCCATCGACCCAGTCAGTAGATTGGAACGATATGGTTATGTATGTAAAAATAAAATGAAATATTTCCATCAAGATAATTTCGATTGGAAGGTTTTAAAATGGTGAGCTTTCGATGTCACTAGGTTAAAAATACAAGTGGAGAAGCTCCCATGGTGTAGAGGTCACTGCGCCGGCCTTGCACGCGGGAGACCTGGGTTCGATTCCCGGCGGGGTCAAAAAATTTGTATCATGCATGATTGATTCCTGTGACTAACTGTTGCGGGAGTGATCGCTGCCAGCATGGTAGGTAAACATTGGTTGCTCGGATTATTGAGATACATATTGGGAAAATTCTACAATGCTGCAGTTGCTGCAGTAAGCACCAAAGTTGTGATATACGAGTAATAACACAAAGAAACGGCATTTATTTATTTTATTTTAGGTGTATTTTCCTTTTGCGAAACTGAACACTAAGAAAATCCACCACTGCTCCATGCAGTTTCCATTGGGGCATTTTTTTTCTCTACTAAGTGGGATTTTTTTCCACTTACCCCACTCTGGTCCTTGAGTTTTCCCTTCCGTTCATCAATCGCGTTGACAATCTCAACGATGA
>NW_007405500.1:0-713 GCF_000475195.1 Diaphorina citri | reverse complement strand
TAAAAAAAAAAAAAAAAAAAAAAAAACATGTCTGTAATTTAGGTAGGTACTATTTTAACATACGAGTACAGTACCTACATTATTGTCTGACAACATATTTTATGCTCATTCAAATTTCGACCATAAAAAGAGAACCATGTCCTTGGCAGATAATATTCAATGAAAACTTGGAGAATTCATGTATTTTGCTCCCCACACAACGAAATGTTGAAGTCAATTTTGAAACTCAAATCTGCACATGACAGCTCATCAGATAGCAAAGGCATTCTAGTTTTGGGTGTCAGCAAAGAGGGAATTATAATTTATAATGTGTATAGGTACCTACCTATGATTTAAATTTCCAAATATGTACTGTGGGGTAAGTCAAATTTCAAATTGAATATGGGTAGGTATTTTGTAGGTACTTATGTATGAGAGAGAGAACAGTACATTATTTTATTATGAAATGCTAAATAAAATACACAATATATTATGTACCTATATCATGCGGCTAAAACTGCTTACTTTAAATTATTACCTAGTGCCTATTTGGGGAAAATGATGAGTGAAGAAAACTTCGGTGCTCAAAACTCATAAAATCCTCCAAACAAAGCTCAACCTCGACCACTTAGCACCCGCTTTGATTGCCCTAATGGTACAAAATCCTAAGAAGAAACTGTTTACTAAAAGCTACTGCAGGCAAAACAAAAATGAAAACAATAAAAACGAGAGTG
>NW_007405499.1:0-713 GCF_000475195.1 Diaphorina citri | reverse complement strand
ACACAAACACACACAGCTTCAAGGGGAACACTTCCATGGTGAATTTTCCAGCTCCCATGAACGCCAGCATGGGGACGAGCTTAGTTCCACAATCTTCCACTAGTGCACCATACATTCCTACCGATCTTATTAATCCATCTGATAGTTCCAACATCGCACTGGGCCCAAATGGACAAGACCAATCTCTGCATACTTCACAAATAACCACGGATTTGACTTCGTTTCAACCTCTGCCCATGGCTCACTCTACTAACTTGAATATGAGCTCTACTATCACCATTACTCGAGAACACACAGGTGCTGGTGTTAATACGGCGATATCTCTAAACTTAAAGTCACCAGGGGTACAGAAGTTCTCAATGAATTTAAGTTCTACAACTCCCCAGTCACAACGCAGGTCACCTGTGAATATTTCAATGGATGGAATGTCCATGGAACTCAGTTGTGCTACTGTTGTACCAACACAGAATGAGAACTCTTGTATGGAGATGAGTACTGTAGTCGCCCCTGAAGTCAACACGGAGGATTCCAAAAAGGAAATAGAGCAAGAGGCAAAGGCACAACAACCATCTGAATCTAATGAAGCTTACCCTGCAATGCCAAACACTAATATGTCCGTGATACAGACAGAAATCGTTGAGAAATCTCTGTGTGAAGACATATCTGTATTGCGAAACAATACAGTGCAACCAAATGAGTCCGCTGATCTTTCT
>NW_007405498.1:0-713 GCF_000475195.1 Diaphorina citri | reverse complement strand
TTGCAAGACCAATATCATCCTTTCAAATCAGGAGAACAAAAGAAACACTACTTGAAACCAGACTACCTGTAGACAGAACAAGCAGGGTCCGTCCCTCCGGGAATTTTTTAGCCCGTATTGATTAGAGAAAATGAAAAAAAAAATCCCCCAAAAACCTGTTTTTTTTTTGGGGGAGGGGGGTTTATGGTTCTCTGGACAAAATTTGCACAAAAACTTTCGTGTTCCTGGTGGAAAGACCTTTAATTTGATATATAGGTCGACCAGGTTTGGATAAGTCCTTCTATGGGGACAGACTGACTGACTGACAGACAGACACCGAAGCGAATACAATAGTCCGTCCAATATACCTTTTATTATTAGTAATAATAAAGGAAGGACGGACTAAAAATCAAGGTGCCTGTAGAGTTCATAAATAAAGGGTTATTCGACCTATTTTAAACCTTTTCTTTGTGGTATTCATAGATCCATTAATTGCGAAAAATCCCGCAAATCCCGCAAATCCAGCAGCTAAAAACTGCGGGATTGCGGGATTGGAAAAAGGTGCGGGATCCCGCGGGATTGTGGGATTGCGGGATCCCGCATTGCAACCCCTAACTAGATCGTGAGATACAGCTCTCGGAACATGAGAGTCTCAACCACGCCGATATCATACCTAGCGACAACACTGTACTCCCGTGATGACGTCATCTACCAATATCGTACGACGCGCTGTG
>NW_007405497.1:0-713 GCF_000475195.1 Diaphorina citri | reverse complement strand
TTCTCCTTTACTGAACAGACTGAAAATTTGAAGCATCCACTCTACACCCCTGGTAGGTACATTACTTTTGGACTCTCGAGGCTCAGCACCACTAGCTGTAGCCTTCGAAATATATCTCATTTATTAAAAGTAACCGCTAGTGGTAGGGGCCACAATCCGAATAAAATGTCAAGTTACTCAAGATAAAGTCCTAGGATTAAGCAATCTGATCAAAAATTACAGGTAGGTACATATTAACTTGAAATATCCGATTCGAAATGCACGAGCCGCAAGCCCTCAACATACAAAGGGAAATTTTATCATGGCGGGATTTAAAGTATTTTAAATCCCGCATCACATGTTCACGGAGGTCCGGAAGAGTGGACTACAGAGAACTCTCGATAAGTGAAGCCTGTTTTTTCTTGTTTATCGACTGCTTCTCCATTTTGATTTTTTTGAACTTGAAAGGTCTGTTTTTCATTCCGACGTGGGTGCGATGCGAACCCGACGCGTGTTTTTCATTCCACTTCCCCTACTTTAGCGTCAACGCTGCGTCCTAAATCCCTGATGCGAGTCTCGAGTAGCTTCAGGTTCCGCCATATTGTAATGGAGCAGTTGCAGTTGGGTAAAAATTATGAATAAAAGGTCGATTCCTGCGTAAAAAGTTGTGAAAAATCCAAATCTGAAGTCAAAACTCCGAAAAAGTAACTTTAAAAGGTCGAAAATTCAATTTT
>NW_007405496.1:0-713 GCF_000475195.1 Diaphorina citri | reverse complement strand
CAGGATTTCTTACCTGAACTATCGCGCCTTTATCTCGAAAGTAAGCAATATAGCAATATACCTACCAAGAGTCTACCTAAGATTCGTATAGAAGCTTGGCTGTTTTGCCTCTACACCTAAGCCTCGAAGTATGATGTATCATCATAATAAGAGTCTACCTACATATGGCTCATGGACAGACGGCATGAGGCGATCTATCAGACTGTTTGAGCGTGAGTAGTGGTGGAGGACATTACAATCAATTCCGATTTCACACCAATCTTCACACTGGTAGCTACTCGATTAGTAGAATAAAGTAGCTACTAAAGAGGAAAGATCAATCTCCTGGAAAATTTGGTTTCTCTATGTGCAGTAGGTGCGGAGGTATGGGGACATTCCGGGAACTGTATTGTCGGACCTCGTATGTATGCTTAACACCTACATAAATTGAATGTTCTCATTCGACTTTAGGGTTTGATTGTTTCTTCAGCATTCTCGTAGCCGGACTTCGTCTGAATTATTTCTAGAGTTTACTCAAACTCAGTTAGTTATGGTTATTTTGGTTTCAGTCATGTGTTTGGTGGCGTTTGAGAAGAGACTGCACAGTTTCACGGCAGATCAAATCTCGCCCCAATCACTCAGTTCCAAGTTAATACAGGCCGCTTATACTGCCAATAGTTGTGTGCTAAAAACAGACAACGGGCCGCAACTGTGGCGCAAGTTTGACACTCCTC
>NW_007405495.1:0-713 GCF_000475195.1 Diaphorina citri | reverse complement strand
ACGACACAGACCACAAGCGTCCAATGTAGCAGTTGTTTCATCGCTACAAAATAAAAACGGCGGTGAAACACTCATCTTTAAAAAACCTAAAAAAAAAAGAAAAAAAAAACATAAAGGCCCGTTCCCACTTGTAACATAAAGCCCCGTTCCCACTTGTTGTCCGGGAAAAGAAATCATGTCGTGTGTATGGGAACACTCATTTAAATTACATTGCCTACAAGGACATTCAGAAAAAAAAAAAAAAATCGAATGAAACTCACAAGTTGGAACGGGGCTTGAATTATTAGGCTGTCGAGGTAATGGCCTAGAACTGGCGTAGTCGGGTTTGTTGATTACAACTTCTACATCTACCTGCCTCTGTGCTGTGGTACAGATGCTAACCTGGTAAAATTAGAGAAGCGATATTATTTAGATGATAATTTACCTCAAAATTATGTGCCGTGGTATCCGCAGCTTGGAAGTTATCCTTGCTGAGTCCGGCCCTGTTGAGAACATCCAGCTTAGTCATGACCAGGGGCCATAGATAGTCATCGGCTGTCTGTTTGGCCACTAGGTACTGAATAAGGACACTGTCCTGCTGTCCTATACGATGGGCACGATCCTCAGCCTGCGTGAGAATCTGTGGGAGAGAACATGAAAAATGCCATTAATATAGCATCCAAAACCTGTCATTCTAACAAAATAATTTATTTGAGTTCATGATTTATTTAAAT
>NW_007405494.1:0-713 GCF_000475195.1 Diaphorina citri | reverse complement strand
GGATGTACAACCCGTTTTTCCACTCGGAGTAGTGTAGGTTAACTGGTACAGAAATGTTGTTTAGTTGATATAGTTCCACTACGTTCCAATATGATCTTAGTGGATTTAATGCCACTGGATTTATTATATTATTATTTAAGAGGTTTGAATCTGGATAAAAACTGCCTTTAAATAACTATAACTTTTTTTAAGAGGTTTGACAGAGGGAACTGTAACTGCTGAGGTCTTATCGTCCCGAAATCTAATAGAGAAGGAAAACAGGATAGGAGAAAGCCAGCCGTTCCGAGAACGAATCTTACCTATCTGTTTAGGATAAAATCCGCCCCCGGGGCGGAAATCGAACTTGCGACCTGGCGCTTACAAGGCAGACGCGCTACCCTTAAAGCTAACTAGTCTGGCAGCTTTCAGGGAAAAGAGATAAATTTTTTTACTGAAGTAAAGGCTTATTTTTCCTGACTTTTGTCCGAAAGTTCTTAGATTAAGAATAGGTCGAAATTCCGGGCCTAAAGACTGGCAGACATTCCTAGCCTAAGAATTGGCCGAAACTCCTATACTAAGATTTGATTGAAATTCACGGACTAAGAATTGGTCGAAATTCCCGGACTAACATTAGGTCGAAATTCCTGGACTAACACTTGATCGAAATTCCTGGACTAAGAATCGGCTGAAATTCCTTTACTTTCTGCAACACTTGCGAAATGTAAAGAATCATA
>NW_007405493.1:0-713 GCF_000475195.1 Diaphorina citri | reverse complement strand
CCCCGGGCGGGAATCGAACCCGCGGCCTAGCGCTTACAAGGCAGACGCGCTACCAACTAAGCTAACTAGGCTGGCTTCATGGTTTTCCGATTCCGGCTAAATGTTTACACTTTACAGTAAAATACCGCTCTGAAAGCTAAGCTAAATAAGCTTGCTTGTGTCTTACTTTGATTTTCAAATGTTCCCTCTGGAGTTTATTGAGAGCGGCAACATGCCCTACTGCCAGGTCCATAACGTGAATGTAGTCCCGAATACCTGGAATGGAATAGAATAGAAAAAATTAGAATAAAAGAGAATAAAATAAAATATGTACCTGGAATCAAGAATATGTAGAATAGTGATTAAAACTGATCAAACCTCTCCATTGAGATTTCAGCAATGGACTCAGGCAGAACATGAGCAATATCATTCATAGACAAATCATCTTGGATTGGTTCCTTTTCAAAATTACGAGACAAACTAGCTTGGTTGGTAGCGCGTCTGCCTTGAAAGCGCTAGGCTGCGGGTTCAATTCCCGCCCGGGGCAGATTTCATCCTGAACGGATAAGGTTCGTTCTCGGAACGGCTGGCTTTCTCCTATCCTGTCTTCGCTTTCGGTAACGTGAGACCTTAGTAGTTCCCTCCATCAATCTTTTTTGCTTGTCACAAATCTCGTTCCCCGAGCCAGCCTAGTTAGCTTAGTTGGTAGCGCCTCTGCCTTGAAAGTGTTCAAT
>NW_007405492.1:0-713 GCF_000475195.1 Diaphorina citri | reverse complement strand
GTTTTGACATCTCCACTAATATTAGGAGAGTGGTAGTTTTGACATCTCCACTAATATTAGGAGAGTGGTAGTTTTGACTTCTCCACTAATATTAGGAGAGTGGTAGTTTTGACATCTCCACTAATATTAGGAGAGTGGTAGTTTTGTCGTCTCCACTAATATTAGGAGAGTGGTAGTTTTGTCATCTCCACTAGTAAGAGTAAAAATCCATAATCTTGCAACATCTCATTTCCTTGTTTAGATTGCGGGAGTAAAGGGACTTTTCAGTCTCATTCTGGCAGAATAAACAAGGTATATTCTATTCTATTCTATTCTATTCTATTCTATTCTATTCTATTGTATAGTGTGCTACGTCCACTATACATACGTCATAATCTAGCTTCGTTACAAATAGATAATAAGACAGTTTGTAAAGAAATAGATAGAAGAGGGTGTAGATGTGTGCATATATATAGGGTGTAAATGTGTGCATATAAACGGGTAGAGAATAGATAAGAGTTATGAATTATTGGAGCTATGTAGATGTAAGATTTTAAAGTTATGAGTTATGTGTGAATAAGTTTGTTTCAAATTCAAATCGAAAGATACTCGTAGATATGTAAGTTTCGAGTTTAAATCGGAATATATGTGTGGCAAAATGAGGTCACCAGAAAGTTTGTTTGAAATCTGGCAGAAAGCCATAACTTGTAAATGAATAAATATAATAATAATAG
>NW_007405491.1:0-713 GCF_000475195.1 Diaphorina citri | reverse complement strand
TCAACATTCCTTTCAAATTTCGTAACGATCCACCAAGGATCCGTAGTGGATTAGGTTTTGAGATCGATCTTTGGGATACTCGAAGAATTTTGGTCGTATACCTAAATCCTCATCAAAATTTCCGAACACAATTATTCATCACTGCCAACTGTTTGGACACTGAATTTTAATCAGCAGCTTTTTTCCGGAGCAGGAACACCGAAACAGATTGCACAAAGTTTCCTCAGTTTTCATATGAGTAGCAAACATTCCGGTATATCGATTTCCTGATTGATTTTTTGAATTGGAAGCATAGTCCAATTAATTGTAGACAGGGGATTGAATGGTTAATATGTAGAAAACATCATTTTTTTTATTTATAATAATTATTGAATTATTTTGTATGTTCAGTTATTCGTGAATAGTAAGTGGAAATGTTATGACCAAAAACCAATTCGATGTAGAGTTATTTGCAACATCATACAAAGTTAATGAACCATCATACTTTGAAGATCTGCTTGTAAGAAGTAAAGTGCCTTTATGCAAATTATCTAGAATTTAGAGAACCTCCGAACTTCACAATTTGAACATTTCGAGGACACAGAAGCACTTACATGTGTACCAATCTCACATTCTTGTTACGAATAAAATTAAGTCCTACCAACTTCCAAAGAATCAACACATACCAGAAAGGCAAATAAATTGTCCCCAAAATCTTGATAAGAACATTCAAA
>NW_007405490.1:0-713 GCF_000475195.1 Diaphorina citri | reverse complement strand
CAGCTATGACCTGTGTAAATTACAATATTATCATACCCCGCTCATAAATCAATATAGCATTTTCTCCACAAGGAATGCGCCTTGAGTAAACAAGATATTGGACAGAATGTAAGCTAGGGGCATCGGGACGATGGATCCACCACTTTTCAAAAGAAAGCTGAAGAAACATTGACCGTGGTGAGGATCTGGACGGGTGACGACGGTTGTGTGATGCTGGTTCAATTTGCATGGGTGACTGGGTGTACTTAATCTCTTGATTACTGTTTTGAAGCTCCATTACAGTGATATGAGAACACTAGAACAGTATACAGGGATATGATCGATGTTCCTTCTGCGGATTTTTCAAAGAAAATTAAACACGATTTAATACTGGAAAATATTTCGATATCTGGATCGAAGGTCCGATAATTATGTCTCTAGATCTCTTTCCGAATATCCTATACTTACTTAGGTGTAGGCTAAAAGCTAACATGGGAACTGTAGAAGGTGGAATGTAAGCTCTGTGATCAGACCGAAGATAAAAATTTCGTTGATAATCTCGCATCTGTCGTCTTTCTTGGAATTTTTTAAATGTCAAAATTCACTTTCTCAATCGGTACCTACTCAAGTACCCGCTATGCACTTCGATAATTATAATCCCCCCAAAAAATACCACTTCGTGGCATAAAAAAGACCCCGCCAAGTCGTTCCTCCCAAAATAAATCAAGTTCCCA
>NW_007405489.1:0-713 GCF_000475195.1 Diaphorina citri | reverse complement strand
AAGTGAATAGTATAGCAGAAGGTCTGAGATTTTCCCATGCCTTCTCTGTACCATGTCTCTTTTGAATTTTATCTGTGCCAGGAAAACACATAAGCCTTTTCTCCGTATTTGTTAGACGTTCTTGAATTATATCTGTGGTAGGAAACATGAGCTCTCTCTGTATGTATTAGCTATTCCTACTTGGTTACAAACTTCATATTATTCCACAAAGGATAAGTTCTCTCATATAAAACCTGCCATCCCCTTCCTCTTCGCAAGAGAAATCTCATTCAAGACTCAAGCTCGTATATCCCATTCCGTTTTATATGAATAAATGGGGTACATACATTGCATCGTATATAACAAGACTAAAGTAAACCTTGTGTATAATAGGAGAAATCTCAGAGCAAAACCGGCGAACAAATAAATATGGATTCTAACAGCTCATCCCTTGAGCGAAATAAAAATAAATCTACAAGTTCAAGTAGAAAATAATATGGCAAAGTCTCATACTATATTAACATGTTAGCTACAGATTCTACTTTTTTGTTTTACAAGTGCAATTATAGAGTTCTCCAAGATATACTGTTCAACTTGGGATGATGCCGAATAACTTTACTGTTTCTTTAATTTCCAATATGATTTACAAGGGTGCAATACTTGCGATATTACATGGAGCTGGTGATAAAAAATAATGAACTGAACTTGTATAAATATCATTGTCATATTGTTTC
>NW_007405488.1:0-713 GCF_000475195.1 Diaphorina citri | reverse complement strand
TTGGCACCTGAGAAGAGGGGACAAATATGTGTTAGAAGTTCAATAAGTAAAACTAGAAAAGACCTAAAAAAAGAAGAAGAAAAAAATTCATTTTTCCTGCTCTATGACTTTGAAACATCACCCAAGTAAGCGCAACTGTTCTATTTGAGGGTTTTTAGGCTGGAGAGACGATGTGATGCGTGTTTTGCTAGCAGGGCATATTCTAATTTCTCTTACCTGTATGTTTCTCGGCCCGATAAACTCCTCTCAACTGCAGATCTGTCCAGTAGATATAGTTCCGATGTACTGTGATTGCGAACGGATATATGGTTGCCGAGATCAACACCTGCAAAATAAGCAAAATGGATTTAGAATTAACGCTAGAAAAGGCCCGATTCAGAGTTGGCAAACTTCATCAATATCAGACAGGCCTTTGGAAAGTTGTGCTGATATAAACGGACTAACTAAAAGACACGACTTGAGAGAAGGTTGAAGGAATTGAGATTCAGCATTTTCAGCAGCAAACTGGGAATTCAGACCTGACCTTAATTTTCTGATCTCACCACTTTTATATTTATAGGCCGAATTTTTTGGATAGGAACTTGGCTTTTTTTACGCATTTATGTTTAGGATTTTAGATAGGTTTTTTTTATATATAAAAAAATGTAAATGCAGTTTCTTTGTGTTATTATGTCACAACTTTGGTGCTCACTGCAGCATTGTAGGATTTTCCC
>NW_007405487.1:0-713 GCF_000475195.1 Diaphorina citri | reverse complement strand
GTAATTCATCCCTACTAAAGCACTTGATCATTTGAATCCAAAAAGTCCAGGGGATTTACTACAGCAATTACAAGAGAAAAAATAGGCACCTCATGACCTCAACATTAATGACATACGAAGGAAAAGCCCAATAAACTTTCCAAGGACATTTCACACGGGCCGCATCAACTTAACACTGATTTCTGTGTTCTTTCAACTTAACACTGATTTCTTTGTTCTTTCTTTTTTCAAGAATTCTTTTTTATTTATTTATTTGTATTTAATATTAAAGTGTCAAGAATTCTTTTTAATCTTTCAAGTTTTAAAACTCGTGGAAAAAAAAAAAAAAACGCGCTAGCATCACAAATAATTAAAAAATAAGAAAACTTTGAAGTGAACTTTGAATTCGCGATTAAAATTCAAAGGCGAGGAAATCTCAACACGAGGTTGTTGTGACGTCATCATCCTGTTTCTCTAATATTATGCTAAAATTTCCGAGGGTGTGTTCTTGTCTGTTCATGAGCAACTACAAGGAAGGGGAGTAGGTAGCTGTTCGAAAGGGTAGGTATGGCCTTGGGCAATGCTTTTTGGTAGGGAAAAAACATCCCCCAAAAAGCTTAGCCCATGGTAAAGAAATAAATTAATTGGCGGAATTCGTTAAAATCTTACAATTATGTACAACCAATATGTTAACAACCACCGCTGTCCCCCAGAACCTCTTTCTGAACTGTTGT
>NW_007405486.1:0-713 GCF_000475195.1 Diaphorina citri | reverse complement strand
TACATGGGAATCGATAATACGAAACAAAAAACAAAATATGAACTTACAAACTACAAGACCGAGTGACCGTTTACACTTTACCGAGCTTTTTTAAATTTGAAAAAAAAAGCTGATAAACGTATTTTTCGAAGAAAAAAAAAAAAATAAATGTGAATGTGCATTGGAATAAAAAATACGCTCATTTTTTTGGTGCACCATTGTTGCCAGATGCAAGAAAATTTCCCTGCTTGCAGGGACATTCTGAGCTGCGAGGGATGACGGGAGATTTTTTTCCGAATATTTTTCCCCCTCTTAATTTTTTATCGTGTGGAAAAAGCTTTTCCTATCCTATCCCTTTAATCCCCTTTGCCTTTGATCATAATTATGGATGAGCACAGATAAAATTATTTAGCAGATTTAAATTTCGAACCTGTCCCTTGTACTTCATAACTTACTGTAGGTAATGGGATCCAAGTGTTCTCAATAAATTATTAATAATAGCTTTCTCTCTAGAGTATTAAAAAAAGTAAGGAATAAATGATAATTTAAGGAGGCACTAAAAACTCCTTAAATACATACAGGGAATTTTTTAACCAAGCAAGAAATTTTCTCCCCCTGATTTTTTTCATCTGGCAACACTGTGGTGCACTTGTGTTTCAGTGTGACCATATTGGGGATTTTGACCCTAGATTTAGGGACTTTTGAAGGTCTCTTGAGACTTTTTTGAGCATCTA
>NW_007405485.1:0-713 GCF_000475195.1 Diaphorina citri | reverse complement strand
CGAGTAGATATTAGTGGACAAATCACGGAAGCTATACTCAACGAGTTGACAGATAAGAACTGGAAGGTAAGTGGACTTCAATAAAGAGGTTTGACAATAGTGGACAAATCACGGAAGCTATACTCAACGAGTTGACAGATAAGAACTGGAAGGTAAGTGGACTTGAATATTAGTGGACATTGTTCTTAATGGTTGGAACTTTAGTTCAAATCCCAGCAAAGACAAAAAATATTAAGTCAGGAAAGATCAAGCTCAGACATTATTTTTTAGAAAGAGGTTTGATAGAGGGAACTGTAACTACTAAGGTCCTGTCGTCCCAAAAGTGGAGAGAGGAGGAAGGCAGGATAGGAGAAAGCCAGCCGTTCCGAGAACGAACATTATCCCATCAGGATAAAATTAGCCCCGAGCAGGATGGAACCCGTAACCTAGCGCTTACTGTCAACCCGGTACCCTTGAAGCTAACTAGGCTGTCTGCAAAGTCTTTGTCGTAAACTTGATAATTATATTGATATATTATGATAGGTATTAAACCCATAAAATACACGAGACCTTGATTAGACTGCTGTGTTAAAGGGACTTTTACTCTCCCTCAGGCAGGATAAACAAGCTATATTCTATTTTTTAATCACTTCCACTCTCTATCCACAGGTGAAAGCCGAAGCCCTGACCAAAATCCAAACCATGATCACAGAGGCCCGGTTCATAACGCCTAA
>NW_007405484.1:0-713 GCF_000475195.1 Diaphorina citri | reverse complement strand
CTCTCGCCATCATAGATCTGCTTCTAAAGATTAACTTTTGAAGCGCCTAAAAGGGGGGAAATGAACTTTTGAATATAATCTTTAGATTCTTTAACCCTTTCATGTCATATTTCAGGTATATTCGCGAAAACCCAGAGCTCTATTACAAGGAATACGCTGAGCTTTATGTTAACACATTGAAGCCCATTGTCCTCCAATATGACCCTACTCGGCCCTATTTAACATCAAGTCCGACCAATGGAATCGAGAGTGAAAAGGCTAAATATGCCCTGGCCGACAATCCGTACAGCAATATATACGGGGATAGTAAGTACAATGGGTTAAAAGTGGTAGGTACTTACTTTTTTTTAGCTTTGATCAAGCGTGCCGGGAGGGAACGTCAAGGGTTCGCAGCGCCTTCCGATATAGGGAACTGTAACAACGGAGGTTTTATCGTCCCGAAATCGAAGATATATGGGAGATCGGATAGGAGAAAGTCAGATGTTGTTGAGGAAGAACCTTACCCTTTCGCTCTTAGGATAAAGTTCGCCCCGTTCGGAAACCGAACCCGTGACCTAGCGCTTAGAAGGCAGGCTCACTACACCAAGGCTGGTAATACAAGGACTATTTTTTACAATATTTTTTATAAAAGGCAGGTTGTTGTTGTTGTTGTTGTTGTTGTTGTTGTTGTTGTTGTTGTTGTTGTTGTTGTTGTTGTTGTTGTAGCGGCTTTA
>NW_007405483.1:0-713 GCF_000475195.1 Diaphorina citri | reverse complement strand
GGATTTTACACTTAAGAATTACAGGGTGTCCAGAAGTTAGTGTAACATACTAGGTGGTTCATTAGGTTAGAATAGATTGTGGTTCATTGGGCTAAAATTAAGGATTTTTAGTGTTGGTTGGCCATAGTTTTTTTGTTGATCATTAGTTAATAGGTACTTTCAAATCTAGGGAGTCTAGGGACCTAGGTCTAGGTATGAATATGATATTTATTCTAGATTCCAGTTTTGTCTTGCACATTGCATATCCAATGTTTGACCTCTATTTCCGGGCGTTCACACAAATTCTCGACAAGTGCGGAAAAAAGTATAAAACCAATTTCAAGTCTCAGCTTTTTCCCCCCCATTCTTCTTCTTCTTATTCTTCTTCTTCTTCTTCTTCCTCCTCTTCTTCTCCTTCTTTTCCTTTTCATCTCTTTTCTTTCTCATCCTCCTCCTCCTCCTCTCTCCTGACTTTCTCCTCGTATTTATTTTTCAATATTTTCGTTTGATTTTAGCTCACATACCCTTGTCTTGTATTATACTGGCATGATTTCCACTCAGAAACTGTTTTCAATTTCCGAAACATCAAAGAATGAACGAGGTTCATAAGTTTGTACGATAGAGGAGGAAGAAGAGAACAAAGAGAGCAAAGGAAGGAAATGAGGAAGAAAGAAGAAGGAGGGGAAGGAAGAAGAGAAGAAGAAGGTTAAGGGAAGAGGGGAGGAAAAGAGGAG
>NW_007405482.1:0-713 GCF_000475195.1 Diaphorina citri | reverse complement strand
CAGTACTGTTGTTTTACAAAGTTTAGTGTTGTGTATACCCTTGAAAGTTCTAACTTTTTAATATTGCTTATTTATACTGCTCGCATAGGACTGGTTCGTTCTTGGAACACCTATACCTATAGCTTTCTCCTATCCTGTCCTCTGTCCCACTTTTCTCTTCGATTTCGGGACGATGAGATCTCCGTTATTACTTTATTACAGTTCCTTATTCTTATAATTTTTTTTCTTACCTTTTTAAGGAATATGGCAGAGGCCATATAGCCATATCCATATACTGTACCTACATTAACACATAAATAGACTATGTAAGGCGTTACCTAGGCATAATAACGTGCCGTACTACCGTCTGTAATTAAACCTGTGCGCTATTTTCTTATGATTAATTTTCACGCCTTCATCCTACAGACACAACTCATTTAACAAGGGAAACTCTGCCTTGGTCTGAACTAGGGGTCCCTAAAGTAGTGGGCGTGTCCTCATTTAATTATTATGTATTTCTTAATGTAAGGCGTATCCTTAATAGGAGATGGTGAAAACACTATACCTTTGGTCGTTAATTAACTTTGTTATGGAACTATGGACTAAAAGAAAATCTTGGTAGACGTGTTTATTTGAATGGACTACCTTCCAACCAGACTCAATCTGTTAGCGTCCCGCGACCTAGCTCTTGCAAGGCAGGCGCGCTACCTTTCAAGCTGACTAGGCTGAGTGTT
>NW_007405481.1:0-713 GCF_000475195.1 Diaphorina citri | reverse complement strand
TTAAGAGGTTTGACAGAGGGAACTGTAACTGCTGTGGTCTTATCGTCCCGAAAATCGAAGAGAGAAGGAAGACAGGATGTTTGTTTGTCTGGTTGGTTGGTTGTTTGTTTGTTTGGTTGTTGTTATTATTATTGTATAATTTCAATGTATAATCGCAAACAAGTTGCCTTCTTTATTTTAATTTTACATGTGGAATGTGGGACAAAAGTTTGTCTGGCTGGGGAACGTTAGACAGGGAGTATACCAGCCTGAATTTCCCTTGCTAAATATAAAGCAAAGGTTGAGTGCGAAAGGCATCCGCTTGTAAAATTTGTAGCCAAAGCCCGGCAGGGCTGGGCTCTGTGCTTGGAGTTCGGGGTGCACTCAGCCTCGTGAGGACAATTGAGTAGCGACCAGTGGCGCTATTACAAGTCAAAGAAATGAGCGATGATAAATATGATGATTGAGTAAATGAAAAACTTGTAATACTGTGATATCCTCAAAGTTGTGAAAAAGCTCTCTGCTTTACCACAAAGATTCATGATTGTTTTTTTTATTATTATTATTATTAATTACTGTCTTTGTTTTTCACAGGCGGACATAGACGCGGGTCGAGTGAGATACCGTCACCATAGTAACCTGACTTCATTGTCCGTCATATTGAGAGTGTCGGATGGGGCGCATTTCGTAGAAGGTAAGAAGAAAGATAGAAACACACTACTATCACCTCACGT
>NW_007405480.1:0-713 GCF_000475195.1 Diaphorina citri | reverse complement strand
AAGGGAAATTCATTTATCAACTTCATCAAGGATAGAATAAACTCAATAATGAAGAAAAAGAAAAGTTTATGAAATTACCTTACCAGCTTATAATTTTCTATTGAGGCATTATAACTTCAACTACTTACTTTCTTTCCGTGTCCGGTACAAACATAATACTCAAATCTTGTAATTCCAGAATTCCGCAACTTATATAGCATCTTGGTTTGCCAGGAGTAGATCAATGTGGGTGCATGTCTGGTCCAGCTGATTGCAGATAAGAAGGTGTTCATGTGTTTGTTCTTGGCAGCACTCGCAATCAGCATTATCTTCATACCCCCATTTCTTTAAGTTGTATTTGCATCTTGACACGCCAGACGGTTCAGAGACTTCCAGGAGGAGTAGGGCAGGTGTGACCCAGGTGGTGGCTCCTCTTTCAGGTCTATTAGGGGTTCCGGCAGCTATTGGTTCCAGAGCTCAATGTTGCGAGCTTCAGCGCTGATGTTGGTGGGCTCCGTGGTTTGGATGAAGCTTTTTCCTGACCTCAGTCTTCTGGTTTGGGGGTTATAATCATACATCAACTACTTATAGGTGTCTGTCTGAAAGCCCAAGCCATGGGCTCGATTTCTTCTAACTTTTGGTCGCAATTACGATATTTTTTTTAAAAATAAATGAGGTACTTTGCAAAACCCATTACATTGGATCTGGGAGCTCGCTGCTCTTGTGTTTTGGAA
>NW_007405479.1:0-713 GCF_000475195.1 Diaphorina citri | reverse complement strand
CGATTTTGGGACAGTAAGGGACGGAAATAATCTTATCGTCCCAAATCAGTAATCTTAGTTGGTAGACTTTTCAGTCCTATGCGAGCAGTATAAATAAGCACTATTATGATAAGTGCTCTAGTAGCTTGGTCAAATAGGTGAATTTCCGCTACCACATATTATGTATGGATATCTTTCTCTGGTAGCTCTAAGGGCACGAAGGAAAAGAAAGGTCGGAAAGGAAAGAAATGGCACGAAGGAAAAGAAAGGTCGCTGATGTTCCTGAGAGACCGGGATAAGGATTAAAACGGTGCTGATAACATGTAATCTTAGTTGGTAGACTTTTCAGTCCTATGCGAGCAGTATAAATAAGCACTATTATGATAAGTGCTCTAGTAGCTTGGTCAAATATGTGAATTTCCGCTACCACATATTATGTATGGATATCTTTCTCTAGTAGCTCTAAGGGTGAAATGACACCAAGGAAAGGAAAGGTCGCTGAGGTTCGTGAGAGACCGGGAAAAGGATTAAAACGGTGCTGATAACATAACTCGATAGGAAACGAAAAAAATCATTCGTGGAAATAATGACAATTATTAATTAATAATATGTAATAATTAATGAACACGTGAGGAGCTGCCAATAAAACGTGATGCTTAATTTATGGGCACCAATTGGCATTTAAGATTAAGACCAATCAAATACTAAAAGACCTCAAAAAAAGAGGTATTTCT
>NW_007405478.1:0-713 GCF_000475195.1 Diaphorina citri | reverse complement strand
AGGGTTAAAGACCTCAAATGGGTTCGAAGCCCGATATTGGCATTGGGAAAACCTAAAGTAAATACGACTCTCGACACAATATACTGCTAAGTGCATCGATAGTGGAGGCACCTCAACACAAAGACTAGATTAACAATTTACACATATACATCCCATTAGTTGACTATTTGGAGAATAATGATGTACTCTACAGCAGTACAGTACAACAGACGTACAGCTTAGGTTAGACATAGCTTGGTAAGCTCTAAGCTTACAGATTTCCTGTAAGGTAATAAAGACTTCCTCGCCAAGTATGAACAAGGCAACATTATATTTATTTATTTACCTAATTTACGGGATCTAACCCATTATATAAACAAAATTCCATAGTTGTAATAAACCTACCTAATGAAATTAATCATAACAATAAAAAGAAAAGAATTATACCGTCTTATGAAGACCTGCACTCCAGTCAAATCATCACAGTCAGATTATTGACACTCCAGTCCTCCGTTTACAATGAGACTAATGGGATTTCCTTGCAATCATTTCCTCCAAAAGTTTCACCCCGGCCGAGATTCGATCCCAACACCTCCGGATCGATAGACAGTGGTAATGGAAAGTCGTGACGATGACACCAAATTCGTACTTAATTCACGAAATTTACTGATTTTGTACCCATGTGTATTCAACATATTTCTGACCTATTCCCCATTTCGTTCTGATTTCAGACA
>NW_007405477.1:0-713 GCF_000475195.1 Diaphorina citri | reverse complement strand
CTCAAATTCATAAACCCTAACATATAAACAGGTACACAGGTACCCTGACATTACGGCCTCAGTGGTATTGTGTGCTATTTGACAGATGGGAACATGAGGCAGTGTTGACAGATGGGAACATAAGACAGTATTGACAGATGGGAACATAAGATGTATCTTATTTCCCTATAGATTTCTATAATGCCCTTACCGCAACGTTGCATCATCACATAAACCTTAGAGCAAACTTTCTAGTACTATAGCATTACCATTATCAGTAAGTAATGTACAACTAGTATTATTAGTTGGAGTATCATCGGCATTAGTATTAGTATTATACAGGTAGATTCTAAGCTGAAAGTTATCCTTTGCAATCGTGTTATGGTGAGTACCCAGGGAAGACAGTATTGACAGATGGGAACATAAGACAGTGTTGACAGATGGGAACATGAGGCAGTGTTGACAGATGGGAACATAAGACAGTGTTGACAGATGGGATTTAGTTTAGACACTGGCGATTTAGAAAATCTTCTCCAATTGTTTAAGAATTCCAGAAAATGAGAATAATGATTCAGTATCGTACCTAATACCTATTGGGCTATTGGGTGGTGAAAATCGAGTTTTAACCGTAGAATGAATAAACAATTAAACACCCTGAACACCTGTGGTATTTATACACTTAAAATCGCGGTCCATAAAGAGTCCATCGCCCGCATGTTGTGATATAATATTAA
>NW_007405476.1:0-713 GCF_000475195.1 Diaphorina citri | reverse complement strand
CTAGGCAGCGTTTCCACTGGTCGATCGATACCCTGAAACACTTGTAGTATTTGAAATACTCAGAACTAATCAAGTAGGTATACGTATACCTACTATTAAATACAGAGACAAGATGAATACATGCAAGGTCGTAAGAAATCTTTGATAAATCTGTTGTTAGCGTTACACACGGGAAGGCGGTATCAGGGACTCTCTTGAATCCATTGGAATTCAACAAGATTGGCAGAACATCGCCCAGGACAGGAATTTTAATTGTGTTAAGCATAAATGCTTGTCGCAAATGTCGTTCTCCGCTTAATATACTACGCTAAATTTTATGACATGACTTGGACTCGAACCACCAACCTACAGATTCAAAGTCCACCGTGCTAACCACTGCACCACTGAGGTTGGTTCGCCCAGGACAGACTAGAATGGAGAAGACTGGTGTGGGAGGTCAACGACACTGTGAAGACTCCGGAGTAAGTAAGTTAAGTGTACACACTGGTCAACCGATGCGATGGTTTGAAACACACCCACACTCAATCTGGGTAAAAAAAGTTTGATAGAGGAAACCGTAATAACGGAGAGTTGAGACAAAAAGAGAACAGGAGTACATACCACCAGTCCATCCAAAACCCTTCCGGAATCCAGAGCCAACAGACAACAGAAGGACGCGCGGAGAATAATAATAGACTCTTGAGTGGAAGGTAACCACTAGGTGAGGTTAACGC
>NW_007405475.1:0-713 GCF_000475195.1 Diaphorina citri | reverse complement strand
ATCTCCCCTAACCCCCACCTTTCTCATCCCTCTTCCCCTTCCCCCTCCTCTTCTTCCTGATTCCTCTCCTCTCTCCCTCTTCTTTCTGGTCTCTATCCCTCCCTCTTTCTGATCCCTTTCCCCTCCTCTTCTTCCTGATACCTCTCCTCTCTCCCTCTTCTTTCTAATTCCTTCCTCTCCTCCTCCTTTCTGATCCCTCTCCTCTTCTTCTTAATCCCTCCCCTCTCTTCCTTTTCCTTTCACGAGGAGGGGAACTGTCGAGAGATTTGAATTTTGAATACACATAAAAATGTCATTTTTTTTCTCTTCGTGTTTTGTGTGTGTTTTTTTCTCTGTCTTGTTTTAATTCAAATTAACCTTTGACGGGACCTCGTGGTCTGCGTGTCTGTGTCGTAGTATGTCACTCGTCACTCACACCTTTGAGGGTATCTGATGGTGTGCGTGTCTGTGTCCTAGCATGTCCCCTCATCAGATGGGCGATAAGAGACACGATAACTCGCACACAGGTGCTGGGTAAACACAAACAGACAAGAGGAGTAGTTCCATATGAACTATTTTGTAATGGAAGAAAGAAAGAAAGAAAGAGTGTCATTTTTTTCTTCTTCCTGGGGATCGAAACAAGTGAAGCATTTCATTTCTCCAACCAACGCAACGCAATGCAGTAAAGTTGTGAAATCATTAGGCCAGTCACTCACTATCAGGTAGACCTGACA
>NW_007405474.1:0-713 GCF_000475195.1 Diaphorina citri | reverse complement strand
CCCCCTCTCTCTTTCTTTTACTCTATCTCTATCTTACCACTATTTTTTTTCTCTAACTCCCCCTTTTCTCTCTCTCTCTCTCTTTTTTTTCTTCAATTTTCTATTCCTTCTCTCTTTTTTTCTTATTTTTTTTTATTCTCTTGAATCTTGGCTGAAGCTCAGAATTTCTTGTAAGAATCATAATTTTCATGTGGGAAGTATATTGTGTCTCTTTTCGTCTATCTAATGAGGGACATACTACGGGACTACGGGATGGGAATGCTACAACACAGACCACACACGGAAATCAGAGAATCTCCCCGGTTCATAAGTATTTGATGGATAAGTTCATAAGTACCCATTCTTTCCTTTATTTTTCTCTATCCGTACTTTATCATTGTATAGGAATCAGGAACTACCTACTAGACAAAGGAAAAAAATACACTGCTCTAAATTATATGACTTGACCTGAACCACCAACCTCCACATTCAAAGTCCACCGTGCTAACTCCACTTACTCTCCTGAGGTTGGAACCAGTACCTAGAGTAGGTACGTATGTACGATGTACCTACCTTAGCAAGATAACAAAAGTACTTTACTGTCATAGCTCCTGTAAATAAATGTCAAAAAAAGGTACCAAGATACGGGAAGATATGAAAAATTCAAATACAAATCACCACTTGACTTGAAAACGAAAATAAACTCGGAAAAAAACTCATACTTCACCAAACAA
>NW_007405473.1:0-713 GCF_000475195.1 Diaphorina citri | reverse complement strand
AAGAAAGCCACCCCCCCCCCCCCCACCTCCCAAACAAAAAAACTATTTTTCATCAAATAAAAAAAAGAACAAATACCAATGAAGCGATCCGAAATAAAAACAACCTTGGTTTAATTATTAAAAAAAAAAAAAAACATTCTCTTAGATAAGTAAAAAAACTTTGTGTTTTTCGTACGTACCCTATCTTTTTAAACTTTTTTTTGTAATTTTTTCTGTTTATTGGTCAGTTCCCGTATTTTCCATAGATTTGGAAAAAAAAACGGAACAAAGGTGTGTTCCGGCGGAACATTTGATTTTTGACAAAAATACGGATTGTTCCGGGAAATAACGTACAACCCTACTTTCAGGTGACAGGATCTAATAAAGGGATAGGCTACGGTACAGTGAAAGGATTGTGCCAGAAATTCGATGGTATTGTTTACCTCACCGCTCGAGATGAAAAGAAAGGACAAGATGCTCTGCAGGCACTCAAAGATGTGAGTTATATTTTATTATTATCGATTTACCTCACTATCTTCTAGTCCCGAAATCGGAGAGAGAAAGACAGAAAGTGGGATTGATAAAGTTGGATTTTAGGTATCCAGCTTCTAGCAGGATAATAAAGTCTTGGACAGGTAAAACGGATTCTCTGAGAACTAACGCTATTGCAGTAGGTATATCCTAGGATTCGCCAAACCCGATTTTATCCGCTTTCTACCCTCCTCGAAAAATCT
>NW_007405472.1:0-713 GCF_000475195.1 Diaphorina citri | reverse complement strand
CCTTTCATTTCTAATTTTGTAACAATAATTATAATTGTGGGAACATTTTTGTAACTGGGAACCCTGGATAGAGGGGAAAAATTTTGCCGGTCCTTTGGATTCCCAATTATACAGGTTCGGAAAATTGTTGGTACAAAAAAGTTTGAATTCCCAGTTATACAGGAAGGAGAAAAGAAGGAACATTTAAAGAACGAGATGAAGAAGAATAGAAAGTAAAAGAGAAGAGAGGCAAAAGTAAAGAAGAAAAAGAAGCTAAAGCCAACATGTTCAAACATGTGACTAAACTGACTAAAGTAATAAAGCAAATTAATGAAGACCCATTGTAAATATTTATCACCTGTTATCATCGAATTTGTAAAAACGCGAGACGCGAGGTTAGAGTGGAATTTTTGAGGAAGTCAAATTTATTCAAGCCATGAGCCATCACCTAAGTAACTGAGTGAGGAAAATAACCTCACCGTATGTAATGAATATTATCTCCGTGATTATGATAGTACCTGGCGGCTATTCTGTCAAATATACTTATAGGTACCTAATTGGTACCTAGTTTGTGAACCAAGCATCGCGTCAAATACATTAAGTGTGAAAATTTTGGACAGATTTCCCAGAGAACTTTTCCCGACCTGGTATAGGCCCACAACGAGGACCTTTAGAAGTTGGAACTTTTTTGTACCAACAATTTTCCAATTGAAAATTGTTCGTCAATGAAAAAA
>NW_007405471.1:0-713 GCF_000475195.1 Diaphorina citri | reverse complement strand
GATGATGATGATGATGATGATGATGATGATGATGATGATGATGATGATGATGATGATGATGATGATAATAATAATTAAATAAAACCAGGTCAAGTGAGTGTAAATACTAGGACACAGATGATGCTAAGAGACTTAGAGGGGGAGGAGAAATCCCTCGCTCTCCCTAAGTCTTAGAGGAGAGAAAGAAAGAGAGAGAGAGAGAGAGAGAGAGGAAGAGAGAGATAAAGAGATGCTCTCGTTCATGTAATTTTTCCTTCGCTTTTTTAATTATCCACTGAAGTGAAAAAAAAGTTCCTCCAATACCTACCTACTCTCTCTCTCTCCCACTCTCTTCTGAGGGAGGAAGAGAGAGATAAAGAGATGCTCTCGTTCATGTAATTTTTCCTTCGCTTTTTTAATTATCCACTGAAGTGAAAAAAAAAAGTTCCTCCAATACCTACTCTCTCTCTCTCTCCCACTCTCTCTCTCTCTTCTCCCTCTCTCTCCCCCTATCTCTCTCTCTCTTTTCGTCCCACATTCCCTCTATCTCTGTCTCTCTTCTTCCCACGCAAACTGTCTATCTCTCTCTCTCTCGTCTCTATCGTTATCCGTTTCCACCTGATATACAAGTGATAATCTTATGAGAAAAAAAGAAAAAGAAGAAGAAGAAGAAGAAGAAGAAGAAGAAGAAGAAGAAGAAGAAAAGATAATGCAATAATGGATGAAGAATTAAT
>NW_007405470.1:0-714 GCF_000475195.1 Diaphorina citri | reverse complement strand
GCACCTCATGTATTTATTCAAAGAACAAGCTTCACTGATTTTACTCAGGAAAAACATACTCGTACCTGTAATTGGTTGTTTTCCTGGAATTTCCACGAGCTCATCTTCAAAGTACTTACTTATTTATCTACGTATGTCATGAATACATTCATAAAATACATGACCTGGATCTCCATTTCAATCTGTTTAATTTATGTCATCAATATGCGAGAGAACGATGCTTGATACATGATATGACGCTTAGGAGCAGTGTAGTCAATGTGTCGAAACCCCTTCCAGGCTTAATGGCCCCGAGAATATACATAGTAGTAAGTATACGGCCATTCCGAGGACGAACCTTGTCTGTTTAGGATAAAGTTCGCCCCAGGAGGGAATGGAATCCGCGATCCAGGGCTTACAAGGCAGGCTCGCTACATATCAAGACAACTAGGCTTGCGGTAGGCAGGTTTAAAAAATCATAAAAAAATTCCATAGGTCAGAATCAGAACCCTATGTTTCAAGTGTTCCATCTGTCATTTTCCCCAATTTCTGAAATCTTCGTTCTAGCACTCTGAAATCTCGAATTTCCCGAACATCACGCCTTTGACAGCCTCAGCTTAGCGTCCCGTACGAATTTTCCGACTCTCGGGACGGGAAAAACTTATCGCGTTTTCATCAGCCAATGTCAAGCCGAGAGGTTTCGTTTAATTATTCTGACTATGACGTCATGAATAT
>NW_007405469.1:0-714 GCF_000475195.1 Diaphorina citri | reverse complement strand
ACACAATTTTGATCAGAAATGTGAAGTGAACGGAAAACATACATTGAAGAACAAATAAAACATGTAGGCAGATAACAGCGCGAAGTTTTCTGTTTATATTTTTGCTTATATTAATCGTATATCCTAATCGCTTTTTGTTTACAATTCAAATCGAGAGAATAATTTACGATCTTGTACGCGTAGCTACAATTTCATGTATTGGATGTGAATTGTGAAAACAGCTTCTTGTTCCTTCCGAAATTGAGAAATCCCAACTGATGGTCCCAATCTTGTACATCCCAGAAGATATTTGAAATGAAGCAAAGTACACTCTGAAACCATCAGTATAACACAGGCTCAAAACAATCTGAGTATGGTAAATATTGATCGAAACTGTAAATTTAAATTGACTGCTATAACAAACAAAATGAATTATGATACAAGACCAGATGGTAAGCCTAACATACAGCCTCCAATGCCGATGATTTCTACCAAGAATCTACTTGAAAATGAAAAAATCTAACCAGATTTGTATATAAAGTCCCAAATCAATGGGATCAAGCCATACATCCTTCCTATTTTTATAAGTACACACACAAACATGGTCGGTTTAATTGTAGATTAATTGTTGAAAACGACCTCCGATTTTTGTACCCTAATTCACTTAGTTCCAATTCAGTTCACTAATCAATATCAATCAATTGAAATCTGATTGATGTAGAGTACAGAGCGGTA
>NW_007405468.1:0-714 GCF_000475195.1 Diaphorina citri | reverse complement strand
GAACAACTGGTAAGTAGATACAATAATGAACTCCTGGATCTGCTGTCCAGAGTCCCTGATAATGAACAACTGGTAAGTTATCATGATCAAATTTTAATGAAGAACCATTAAAAAAGGTTTAAAAAAATGATGAGTGGTTACAAATATTGTTCCGCGATTAATATTCCTACTAATCTAAATTTGATGACTTGACTTGGACTCGATCACTGGACTACTAAGCTTAGTGAAAATATTGCCTATGTGCAGTCTTTGGTCTTGTACTCAGATCTCCCGATTTTAGGTTAATCCTTCTGGATATAAGGGTATACCTCTTGATAATTTCTATACTTGTCTTTTCATTTCACAGCGCTACTATCGAGAATTGAGACTTCATCCAAATGACGAAAGAAGATCTAGGGATCAGAGGAAGAAAACCAAAGACAGATAATAATAGAACGAAACAGTTTTTCCATCACTTAGTCGGATTCCAGGGTAATAATGTCACTAGTCAGCTTTTGTCTACTTTCATCTTCGCAACATTTGTCGGTAAGACACTCCAAATGCCATTACAGAGCTGATGAAACTGGGACTTGATGAAAATGAACTCCAGGACTTCTGAGTTTCTGACATGCAAGGCTAGTGTGATATCCATGTAATTGTTACGCAATTAATGACAAAATCAGAATTAGAGGTAGCTGCAGGTACAGAGATAATAACTCCTTAGCTTCTGCTCAA
>NW_007405467.1:0-714 GCF_000475195.1 Diaphorina citri | reverse complement strand
GGGAGGAGTATCTCTGCGTGATGTCCGGCGATGAATATTAGAGGCGAAAACTCTAAATAAAATATTATGTAATCCGAACCCTGAGAGTGAAGATCATTGAACTTAAGTTGGGACACGTCAAGTCAAAATTGGGTAGCGTTAAAGCAGAAAAGAACCATCCATAAGGGAAATTGCCTCATGGGTGGTTCCCTTCTGCTTAATGCAGTCCAGTTGAGAAAAAAAATCCCTAGCCAGGTACCTATAGGTACTTTTGTATTTTATTAAAATTAATAAAACTGAGTCAACATGTAGGATGCTTCAAAATCATCTGAATCTACCCCGTTAACAAGAGGCAACCTATGCAGAGTATACAACATGCTTCGAAGATTTCACGTTCGATTGATGATTAAGATGGTCTTGGAGCATATGCTGCATGTTGTACGCTTTGCGTTGGATTCGTGCGGTCTTGGACTTGGAGCATGCGCATGCTCTTCTCAATGTGAGAGTAATAGCGCGTGAAAATTCTTCGCACGGGTCCCATTTCCCAGAACAATGTTCGTCCCGTCCCGTCCCGTGTGAAGACATGAGATGATATTTGAAATGAAACCGTCACCAGATTCCGTTAAACCTGTGATGACAAGACATCATCGTTACGGCGTACCATAACGACAGGGAGGGGGCCATGTTGTCACCTCCCTATATAGGGTACCATAACGACAGGGAGGGGGCCATGTT
>NW_007405466.1:0-714 GCF_000475195.1 Diaphorina citri | reverse complement strand
TTAGGTTGGAAGGTAAAAGTAGCCGGCCAAATTAGGTTGGAAGGTAAAAGTAGCCGGCCAAATTAGCTTGGAAGGTAAAAGTATCCGGCCAAATTAGCTTGGAAGGTAAAAGTATCCGGCCAAATTAGCTTGGAAGGTAAAAATAGCCGGCCAAATTAGCTTGGAAGGTAAAAATAGCCGGCCAAATTAGGTTGGAAGGTAAAAGTAGCCGGCCAAATTAGGTTGGAAGGTAAAAGTAGCCGGCCAAATTAGCTTGGAAGGTAAAAGTAGCCGGCCAAATTAGCTTGGAAGGTAAAAGTAGCCGGCCAAATTAGGTTGGAAGGTAAAAGTAGCCGGCCAAATTAGCTTGGAAGGTAAAAGTAGCCGGCCAAATTAGCTTGGAAGGTAAAAGTAGCCGGCCAAATTAGCTTGGAAGGCAAAAGTAGCCGGCCAAATTAGCTTGGAAGGTAAAAGTATCCGGCCAAATTAGCTTGGAAGGTAATGTGCCCGCCTCTTAAGCGCTAAGTCACGTCCTGGTCCTGGTACAAACTGATAAACTACAAAAAGTTATGAAATCCCCCCCAAAAAAACTATTTGTGTTGAAAAGAATAACGCCAAGAGAGCAAAAAAAATGTTGAATCATGATTGATACTTTTCAAGTGCGGGTTCGATTCCCGCCCGTGGCGGACTTTATCCTAAACAGATAAGGTTCGTTCTCGGAACGGCTGGCATTCT
>NW_007405465.1:0-714 GCF_000475195.1 Diaphorina citri | reverse complement strand
TTTACTCATAACATAATTTTGTAAAGTGCCAAATCGAATGCAAATGTGAAGTATGAAGTTAAAAATTTGACCCGATTACATTACTTTCCTTCCTATAGGATAAGGAAAGTAAGAATAAAATAAATGATAATATGAATAATAAAAATAGGTCGTTTTTTAGTAAAGGAGGGGATTGAAAATCTCCTTAACCTGAGTCTTCCTAAAATAAAATTCCAAGACGTCAACTAATTCCACTATTGTCCAGACGAGAGGGTTAAAGTAATTTCCTTTAATACGTCCTTAATCTCTTCAGTTAAGTCTCTGACATGGGCTTGTGTTTTATGACGAATTCTTCAGCCTTATCTGACAGTGATCGATGTATCTGATGGAGATCTCTCTTATAATTGGATCATAAATGGGTGTAATACTTTTAAAATGTAACCATATATTACGGAATGACCCTTCCGTATTCAAAGAGTAATATGCCGCATAAACAAGAGAATAAATTGCTATTTCTTCTCTTATAAGGCGAAGATTCTACAATAGGCATGTTCTTATGTAGTCTAAAATTGTACTTATACATAAGTACAATACAAGTGTAAAATTGTACTAAAATAAATAGGCATGTATGTACGTACTTAATTGTACTTAGGCTACAGCCAGGGCCGGATTACCCATAAGGCAGAATGGCAGACTGCCACGGGCCCCGCGCTTTTGGGGGCCCCGCGCTTTGAG
>NW_007405464.1:0-714 GCF_000475195.1 Diaphorina citri | reverse complement strand
GTCTAAGAAATTCCATGCAGCTGTCCAGGACAAAGACCTTGCCTCTGTAGAAAGATACTTCAAGATATTTCCTCTCATTGATATGCACCAGCATGGGCTGGAGGAATATTCGAAATTTATTTGTAGCAAGGTAGGTTGAAATAGGCTCTTTCTATGATAATTTGAAAAACTCAAATTTGGTGGGGAAAAACCTATTAATATTTATTACAGTGAGTCTGGCTGAGGGACTATAAACAGAGAGTAGATCAGCGTCTAGCTAGGGGACTATAAACAGGGAGAAGACTAGCCCAAATTTCCTCACGCTATATCAATAGCGAAGGTTGAGTGTGAAGGGTATCCCACTCGGAAAATTTTGTTTAGCCAAAACTAGTTGGCCTCAAAGTGATTACTCTAAAGCTGATTGAGAGGCCGACGACAAACGCTGACCCCATCTGAACAGGGGAAAAGGCAAAGAAGAAGAAGATTAATATTTATTAGAGTGTGCCAACTTTGAATCTATTAATATTAATTTGTCCCCTTTTAGTTTTTTATTTAATTTATTAATGATCATGGCAGGATTCTGTCTTGTCAAATTAAAATTTTGAGAGGTGTTAGATAATTAAATATAATATATTGGCATGAATTTTATTGTGTAGGTACTTAGTTAATTCCATCCTACATATGAAGCATTTAAGCATTTTATGAACTCGTCTTTTTTTTTTTTTTTTTTTTTTT
>NW_007405463.1:0-714 GCF_000475195.1 Diaphorina citri | reverse complement strand
ATAATTTCTGAAAGTTCTAATTTAGTTCGGTTTGTAGGAAAAGAAAAATAGGTAGGTAGAATGGTATATGGAGAGCTATATATATACCTACTTATCTTAGTAAAAATTGGATACAAAAATACTCGTAGATTCACAACATAAAATTACAAACAACACTCCCTTCCCGCCCTGCCTCGCTGCACGCTGCTTAATTAGTGACTAACGCTGTCACTTGGGGGGAGTACTGTGGCGCTCACATCAAAATCTTCACAAAAAAATATGTGGCTGAAACTCTCGCCACACCTACTTATCTTAGTAAAAATTGGATACAAAAATACTAACTTGTAGATTCACAACATAATTACATTATTGTTATGCATCATCAGTCCATTCTACAACCCACACAGAAATAAAATAAAAAAAAATGGAAAACAAGGAGAATCCCATTTTTTCGTCTTTCCTTCTGGAAAATTTCTTCCCAAATTTAAAGACTTTATGAAGAACAGATTACATTTTATGGACCAGTAAGTTTATCCCCCTCATCTTTCGTCAGTTGTTAAAGAAAACATTAAAAAAAAAAAAAAACTTGGGAGAGGGGAAAAAAGTGAAATTTGAATATTGTTATCTTGTTTAGGAAAATCTGTCAGGAGCAAAACGAGGACGAGAAATTATTAAAGTTAACAAGATCCTTCTTTGATACCGCCTTGTTTTTTTTTTTTTTTTTTTTTTTTTTTT
>NW_007405462.1:0-714 GCF_000475195.1 Diaphorina citri | reverse complement strand
TATAATTAGCAAATAAGTAGGTCCCTAACCTGACTAAGATGGGTATAGGTATGTAGGATGTAGGTAGGTAGGTAGGTACTATTGAGGTATACCAGGGTATCTTCATAGACACAGGAATGACAATCTTGTCTAAACTAATCCTCATTAAAATGAAGGACTCCATTTGTATGTATACCTAATGTCATTATGTATAGGGAAAAAATCTCCTATGCAAGGAAAGACAAACATTAAAATATGCAAGTAGGTACCTATAGGTATTATGTACCTACCATGATATTTTAGTACATGGACAATTCACTAAATTTAATGTCTTCTATCGTCCGTGGTCCAAATTTCAAGCCAAAACGTCACAATGTAAAGAATCTGGTTTAGAACTTGGAGTTTTCTCTAATCAGCGGGGATAGCACGTTGAAGGCACCAGTTCCCCATGGATCACTAAAGTTAAGGAACTGTTAGTATCCGGGTGATTGACCATCTGGACAATAGCGTTCTACTGGCTTTTCCCGGGCCCACTCTCAAAAGAAAAACTCTTATCGGCCTAACTAATAACTAATATAGGAACCTTGTAATAAACAAGCAAACAGACAGACCGTCAAACAAACAGTCAGTCAGTCGAAATAATGCAAAATCGTCTTCTTTCGTCGATCATAAAACATAAATCAAGTAGAGAAATGTGGCCACGGGCTTTGGGGTTGATGGCTTAAAAGATTTTAA
>NW_007405461.1:0-714 GCF_000475195.1 Diaphorina citri | reverse complement strand
CCGAGCAAAGCTCCCTCGCAGGCAACGCATTAATGTGTTTGTGCGCATACGTTTCTGCGTAGTTCTTTCTGCTCCTCCACTAGCGCGCTTGCATAGTGGCGCTACCTAACGGACGAAAAAAACAACTGCGTAAAGTCTGACGTCACACATATTTGAACTCTTTCACTAGAACGGAAAATAAAAATTGAATTTTCGACCTTTTACAGTTATTTTTTCGGAGTTTTGACCTCACATTTGGATTCTTCCCAACTTTTTACATAGGAATCGATCATTTATTTATAATTTTTACCCATTTGCAACTGCTCCATTAGGAGAAGTGAAAGAAGAAGGAGATGATGCTGAAGAAGGAGGAGAAGAAAATCCCCATAGATAGGTAGGTACATAGCTACTAATATCTTTCCTTTTTACCAGGTTTCTTGCTGCAAAATGGCTGTTAAAGTTTTTAGGTACCTACTCATTTCGTCGGCCTAGCACAAACACTAATCAATTTACACGACTCTTTAAGAAGCTGAGAAATTTAAATTAGAATTTACATTGCATTTTAAGTACATACCCGTATCCCATTATAGATATTTGAGTTGAATCTACTGTTTGGAATGTGGGACTGGGAAGTCAATAATGTATTGCAGAGGCCTCTGATCTTAAACGCTTCTTGCAGGGCCGTTTGACCAGTTTAAGGGCCGTAACCAGGGGGAGGGATTTTTCCTCCTGAAT
>NW_007405460.1:0-714 GCF_000475195.1 Diaphorina citri | reverse complement strand
CATTATCGACACATATAGGTACCGGATATGTTGTCAATACGTTTATTGCATGTTTATGATGGCCATTAGGCGCCATTAAGTTACCATTATGGTTACACGGTAGCATAGAATCCTTGTAATTGGAGAAGATAGATGTCAAACGACGAACACTAAGCAGATATCTACCTATTAATTAACTATTAAAATAATAATAAAAGTTCTTTGAATACTTGGTAAATAGCAAGGTATGTACATAACTACATAGGTAGTAAATCCTTATTATAAATAAATTCAATAATAAATAAATAAATTGTTGTTAAATATTTACTTTTTAGTCCGTCCTTCCTTTATTATTACAATAGCAATAAAAAGGTATAAGGGATGGACTATTGTATTAGACATTTATTTCTTCAAACTTCAAACCAATAAAGTTCTACTACTCCTGAGGTCTTGAGTTTAGTGGATGTGCCAAAGTATCAAATTTTCAGACGGTCAGAACGTGTGTGGAAGAAAAAGCTTGGGACTTTGGCCTGTTGACATTCTGAGTGGCGGTGGCGGAAAATCTCGAAACCCAGATCGGTCAGATTGATGGTCTGAGCGCGAGTGGCGGGATAATGAATGAAAGGTAAACACATTAGTTTCTGACTGCAATAAGTTTTGCGTGATTATTTATCCAGTATGAACTTTTCCAAGTCACCTTTGAATATCAATTCCATACCCGGTGAATTAATCATG
>NW_007405459.1:0-714 GCF_000475195.1 Diaphorina citri | reverse complement strand
CATTTTTCGGACACAGTCACGAAATGGCGGCTTTCTCGTCTCACTTGCCCACATCCTACTCCCTATCCACAACTCCTTAACCTCCATGGGTCTCAACTCAACGCCTTACCAAACTGCCCCCGTGTGAAAGCACCGTTTGCATTCATCATAGATTTTTTTATTTTTTACATCATTTACAAAAATCCAAACATTTTACGAAGTCGATTATGAGGGAGAGAGAAGAGGAGGGAAAAACATGAGAGAGAGAAAATAGAGAAAATTTTGAGTGACTGCCAAAACGGAGTGATTGTGAGGAAATGAAAACAGAGGTAGGTAGGTAGGTATGCGATTGAAGAAAAACTAATGACATAAAAAGTTCCAATATAAAAACACTTTGGAAGTGTGAATTCAATGAATGAAATATTGACGAATCAATGGAACACGGTGAGAAATAACAGGCCCGGTGATCAGGAGAGGGTTAACGGGGGAAGGAGCCCTGTAGGGGTCTACCTGTAAGAAACGGGATGTGGTGCTTAGTGCCCGAATTGGGTGACCGTGGCCATTTTTTCAAACCTTTGAAAATGTAAGGCTGCATATTCAAATCTGTATCTAGGTATGTATGTAGGTATTGGTACTTTACCTACCTATGCTAATTTTGAGTGGGAGATATAGGGTAGATAGAAAAAATTATGAAAATGAGTTTTCTTGACAAAAAGTCTGCTGGTTACCAAAGGG
>NW_007405458.1:0-714 GCF_000475195.1 Diaphorina citri | reverse complement strand
TTCCTTGGCGAGTTTCTGAATCTCTCGCGGCCATGTGGCACTCCACATGAGTGTCTGACGATCTGGCTGTAGAGAACATAATGAATTAGAAAATTGGAGATACGTATTTTGTTGTTTACAAATGCAAAAACTGACAAGTAATTTTTTCCCCCTAGCATCCCAATATTTTTTCCTACAATAAAAACGCTGGCTTCCGTGGACATTTACACAAATGGCTGGCGTTCATTGGAACATTTAAAGAACATAATCATAAAGGGCACGAGAGTGATCCAATTCAGACTAAGCTGGTCTACTCCCTGTTTAACGTTACCCAGCTAGACCGAGGTTTGTTTAAGTCTCAGCTTAGGCAAAAGAGTCTGAGTGAGGTCTACGCAGTAACAGAAAATGTACACAAATTACAAAAGGACGAAAAAATTGCCTAGGGGACACTCTCTACCACCCAACTTACCCGAGTCATTTGAATAATCTTCCGTATCTGAGGTTCGAAGCCCATGTCCAACATTCTATCAGCTTCATCCAGTACTAGGTAGGTAATACGATTAACATTGGTAGTACCTGACTCTAGAAAATCTATAAGTCTACCGGGCGTAGCTACTACTATCTCCGCACCACGACATAAATCACGCGTCTGTAAAGAAAAGAAATAAAACTGATGAACGAACAAAAAAACCACATTAGCCCAGTGGTAACGTTAGAGTCCCACCATCGACAAAA
>NW_007405457.1:0-714 GCF_000475195.1 Diaphorina citri | reverse complement strand
TACATACGAGAGCAACCCAGAGATTTATATGCAGCATGTGCTTTCTTTTTTTCTAATATTAGGTTTTTTAACTCATTACTAAACCAGATGGGGAATCGGGGTGGTTTAATGGTCTTTTGAGGTACATACATGTCTATACCATGGGCCAATATTTCATAAAATTTCTCTACTGTTTGGTCAACATTCTGATCACAATTAAACGTGTCGGGATTATTAAAGTTATCAGTGAGATACTGGCTCAATGCTGTATAGTTACCTTTTTTGTAGTCCCTGATAATCTTATTCTCATTGTTTAATAATACTTTTTGTTTTCTATTATTTTTACCTGTTGTTAATTTTATGATAAGAGGGGGATGATGTTTATCGATTTTTAAAATCCCATCATCACAACGGGTGACAGATATTGAATGAGAATCATGGGCTAATACAAGATCAAGCAAAACGTTGTTTTTATTAAAAATATAGTTCAGTTGAAATAAGTTGTGAAATTCTGAACAAGTAATGAATGTATCAGCAACTGAATTATAGGTACCCGGTTGGCTTTGAAGCGTGCTCTGATCCCATTTAATGTACGGCAAGTTGAAATCGCCTGTTAGAATTAGAGAGCTTTTAGGGAATTTCCGGGAAATATAGTCAATTACGCTATTATATTGCTCGTAATCGTTTACGGTGCTTTCAGGGGGAAAATATACGGTACTCAAAATGTACTTCTTA
>NW_007405456.1:0-714 GCF_000475195.1 Diaphorina citri | reverse complement strand
GCTGTGCAGCTGTGTGAGGTCACATGAGTTACTTTAAGGGAGTAATAAACAAAGAGTGTTATTACAATTATTATTATTTTGAAGAATTGATTAAAACAGTGCAGGAGGCCTAACTTTAGTAACTTTTTGATACATAAGTTCTTAAATTGTAACAAGCCTTGGTAACATAAGTGATGGTTTGCTCTGATCTACAGAAAGTATTAACAGATGGTCTAGTGCTGAGAGGATGGTTCACAACAATAACATTGGCTGTATATGGGAAGTTTCCCAAGATTCCCATCAAGGAAGTGCCAAGAGCCACAGAAATAGTAGAGCCCAGCACAACTGCCACAGCTGAGTGGGTGGAACAACATACTCCACAGGTAAATGAGTAGATCAATAGAATTTACCTTGTTTATCTTGTCCAACTTGGACTAAAAGGAGTCCAACAGAGACCTTGTATAACTCAAGAAGAATCAAGGTGCACAGTCTGTACTGTGTATCTTGTGAACTTAAGATGTTGGTGGGTAAGAAAATGTGACACATTGTGGAAATGAAAGGTAACCACAAGGCAAGGTTAATGCTGGAGACATTCTCTACCACCTAACCTTAGAGCTCCATTATGTGGTCAAATTTTCAAATAAATGAGGATAAAATTCAATGCCTTGACTGGGATCAAACTCACACCCTCCTGTTTACGAGGCAAGTGTTTTGACCACCAAGGCAGGTTACATA
>NW_007405455.1:0-714 GCF_000475195.1 Diaphorina citri | reverse complement strand
TACGCGATAGGACATCGCCGTGTGTAGAGGTCCTGTGTGGCCAAGTTACTGAAACACAGAAACAGAGACACAAGTTAGAGTTAAGAAGAATGAGAACGAGACACAAGTTAGAAGTTGGAGTTAGGAGAATGATGTTCCATAGTAAGGCAACGTCTTGGTCACAATCACAGAAAGTGTAGGTGATACATTGATGGTATTGATACATTCTCCGATTATAAATCAATAATCAAACCTCAGAACAGAAATACGTAAGATAGATTGGTGTTGCGATGGAGCTGTCTTTGCCATTTTTGTGGGGACCAAGAGCTCGTGGTTAAATTTTCAGCAGAAACCAACGATTAACGATTGTTTGTTAGAAGGACCTGTAACTGCTGAGGTCTTGCTGAGAGGAGCACAGGATAGGAGAAAGCCAGCTGTTCCGAGAATGAACCTTATCTGTTTAGGATAAAATCCGCCTTGAACGGGAACTGAGCTAGTTCGGCTGGCAAATAAAACAATTTTTGTGGCCCTACAAAAAGAGTCATATTCTCAAACAATGTTGAGGGTAAACATTAAAACTCCACAAATAGGCCGGGATTAAACCCACGTTCTCTTGATTTAAAAGGCGAACGTATTGATCACTACACCAACGGCAACTAACCCAATTCGTTCAAACACAGACTACTCGGTCTCACTTTCGACAGTTCGGCCAGCGGATCTATGCGGGTTAACGTG
>NW_007405454.1:0-714 GCF_000475195.1 Diaphorina citri | reverse complement strand
AATTCTTTTTCAAAACTCCAGGAACTCTAATGATGTTTCTCTTCATAATCATTACAAGAGATACTGCAGAATACTGCAAAACATAGTGAGGGAAGCTAAGCAAATGTATACCATACAGCGAATTCAAAGTGCTCCTAAAAATAAAAAAGGTAAAAGGGTGTGGGAGGTGGTGAGGGAGTTCTCCAGAAACAAGAAACAAGAAAAAAGACTACGTATAAAAAATGGGTCTACATTATCTACAGATCCTCTGCAGATCGCAGATCTATTTAATGATTTCTGGAGTAACGTCTCCTCTTCACTCACCCCTCACTCTTCCTCTTCACTCACACCCCACTCTTCACTCACCTCTCACTCTTCACTCACCCCTCACTCTTCCTCTTCACGCACACCTCACTCTTCACTCACCCCTCACTCTTCACTCACCTCTCACTCTTCACTCACACCCCACTCTTCACTCACCTCTCCCTCTTCACTCACCTCTCACTCTTCCTCTTCACTCACCTCTCACTCTTCACTCACCTCTCACTCTTCCTCTTCACTCACCTTTCACTCTTCCTCTTCATTCACCCCCCACTGTTCACTCTCCTCTCCCTCTTCCTCTTCACTCACCTCTCACTCTTCCTCTTCACTCACCTTTCACTCTTCCTCTTCACTCACCTCTCACTCTTCCTCTTTACTCACCTCTCACTCTTCCTCTTCACTCACCTCTCACTC
>NW_007405453.1:0-714 GCF_000475195.1 Diaphorina citri | reverse complement strand
ACTCTGAAACGGCACGCCCTCTTTCGGCATTCGGCGCAGGATGAGGTTTTTGTGTGATAAAATGGGGACTATTTTTTTTGGATTTACCGTTGAACCTGTACGCTTAAATTAAAGACTAAAGTTTGAACTCCTGGATTCTAGAAGGAAGAATAATGCAGGGTGCTTCTATTTGTGTTTAGTGTGGAAGACACGGATTTCAAGATTTCAGACTGAATATTTATTGTGACAAATCATCTGGCCAAAACTACTACCAAACATGCTCTTTTTTTTTTTTAGTTATCCAAGGATCCGGTTGTAAGGTCTTCATCTTGACAAAGTTGTCTGGGTAGCTCCTCAGGAGAATCTGTACCGAGAGGGTATGTGCCTTCATCAAGATGACTTGGAGGTTCCAGGTTACTTCCAACATTAGTATAACTGTTCAAGATTTCAGACTGAATATTTATTGTGACAAATCATCTGGCCAAAACTACTACCAAACATGCTCTTTTTTTTTTTTAGTTATCCAAGGATCCGGTTGTAAGGTCTTCATCTTGACAAAGTTGTCTGGGTAGCTTCTCAGGAGAATCTGTACCGAGAGGGTATGTGCCTTCATCAAGATGACTTGGAGGTTCCAGGTTACTTCCAACATTAGTATAAATACATAAACTTCACAACATTATTCACGGTATAACTCTCACACTTCACGGGATAACTCTCACACTTATTCCAACTCTC
>NW_007405452.1:0-714 GCF_000475195.1 Diaphorina citri | reverse complement strand
GAATAATTTATTATGATTTTTATCTTGTGTTTGGCCTACCTTTAAAAGTAGGGTACCTAGTAGCTACATAATAATATATATATTTGCATTACCTTTTCCTGTTCAGTTTTCATTTTGAATCAACCTGTCTACTACGTACTAAGCTAAACAAATATCTGAAGCTGCAATCTTCCAAATTAAATATTGTAATTTTCCGTACGATTTTTATCTTGTGTTTGGCCTACCTTTAAAAGTAGGGTACCTAGTAGCTACATAATAATATACATATTTGCATTACCTTTTCCTGTTCAGTTTTCATTTTGAATCAACCTGTCTACTACGTTACTACGTACTAAGCTAAACAAATATCTGAAAAGATGCAATCTTCCAAATTAAATATTGTAATTTTCCAGAGCACCGTTTGAACTCCCAACTTTCAGTTGAAGACAACTTGGCAATTAAAAGATTACCCGCTCAGATAACACTAAACAACGATTAACGGTGGATAAAAAGTCTATAGGTATGATTAAAATAAAAATATAAATTACCCATTTTGAGGTGCGTGAATATGAATAGCATATATAATATCCAACAATTCCAATACAAGGTAGACATATAACACTACCGACAACTAAGTGGCAGTATAATTAACCCTCGAATAATATTGCGAGATAAGAAATAAAGAGCACAAAAGCGCGGCGGGCCTTCCAAAAAACGTGTTGCTCTGAATAGGTG
>NW_007405451.1:5102-10532 GCF_000475195.1 Diaphorina citri | reverse complement strand
TTCTTGATATTTTCATTCCTGTAGGTATCTTGCCTTCTGTGATAATCTTGTTAAATAAAGTCACCAAAATGTTTTGTATGGATAAGACTTTATTTTCGATGTCCTTAGGTCGTATCCCATCATTACCAGCTGCCTTCCTTTCATGTTTGTTTTTAGCTATATTTCTCAAATCCATATGTGTCATTTCCTCAATTTCAAAGAGTTCTCTTTCTTCATGGTGTGGTGGTATCCTTTATGGTGTGGTGTGATGGTGTGTAATCTTCTATGGTGTGGTGTGGTCTGGTGTTATCATCGATGGTGTGGTGCTATCCTTTATAGTGTGGTGTGGTGTTATCATTGATGGTGTGGTACTATCTTCTATGGTGTGGTGTGATGGTGTGGTGGTATCCCCTATGGTGTGGTGTGGTCCTATTATCGATGGTGTGGTGCTATCCTCTATGGTGTGGTGATGGTGATGGTGGTGTCCGTGACCATGCCCACGACCATGACCATGCCCATGACCGTGCCCATGACCATGCCTACGCTCGTCCCAAGAACTTTGAGTCACATTTGGATACTTCCTTCTTGCTCGTGCTCTCAAGGCGACCATTCTAGGTACTACAACCCTCAAGAACGAGTTGGTCTCTTTTTCCTCCCCTGCAACACACCGTTTGCAACCCATTTTATATTTGGGACGGTACGTGTTTAAACGGGACCATAAGTGTTTACAAGGGACTCAATTATATTCAGGACCGTAAGTATTTACACGGGACCATAAGTGTTCACACGAAACCCGATTATATTCGGGACCATAAATGTTTACAAGGGACTCAATTATATTTGGCACCCTAAGTGTTAACACGGGACTCAAATATATACAAGACCATGTGTAAGTGTTTAAACGGGACCTAATTATATTCGGGACCACAAGTGTTTAACGGGACCTAATTATATGCGGGACCATGTGTAAGTGTTTTATATTTTTGTATAGTATAATAACAGTCATAACTAGTACTTACCAATAGTTGAAGGTACAGTTGGTTCCTTTCGTTCCCGCTTTTCTATAGCCCACTTTAACTTCTCTGCAATCCGAGTGTTGTTAGGTTCAACATGTTTAGAGAAATACAGGTTGTTAACTGTGTACTCGTGACCGCAAAATACTTTCTGGAATAAAAGGAGGGAAAAATCAACATGACTGAAGAAGAAAAACAGGATATAACAGTGTGATGAGGAAAGTAAGTATTCTAGGCTTCAAATAACCCTGGGAGTTAGTAAGTATAAGTAAATTTACTTATGTAAACATAAAGGATAAAAAAAGATTTTTCCTGAAAGTTGTTTTTAAGACATGTATATCAGATATGCGATAACTGACACAAGACTTTCCGTTTATACGCTGCGCTGGGCCAACACAAGAACACCAGAAAATACCCCCTTGAAATGTTTACAATTGAAAGACAAGTGTTTTGTCGACTCTGGGAATCGAATCCAAGATCTTCTACATGAACTAACCGTTTCATTCGGGAGCTTAGCTAGTTTCACATTCAGGTTGTGATGCATTTCGGCACCGTCGCCTTCGAAAAACTTCCCCGCTCCAGCGACGAACAGTGTATCACCTGAAAGTGGGGAAGTAACAAATTAAATAAATAAATTAAATGCCGTTTTTTGTGTTATCAATGTTATCATATCACAACTTTTGGTGCTCACTGCAGCATAGTAGGATTTTCTGAATATGTATCTCAATAATCCAGCACCCATGTTTTCCTACCATGCTGGCACCAATCGCTATACGCATTATATTACATAGCTACTACTAATTTTTCCTCACAAGGCTGAGTGGGCCCTGCAAAAGCCAGTCAAATCAATCATTTGCATGATAAAACTTATTTTACCCCGCCGGAAATCGAACCCGGGTCTCCCGCGTGCAAGGCGAGCGCAGTGACCACCTGCCGCCATGGGAGCTGACTTTTGGTATTGGGTATAAGTTGGGGCCATCAGCTTTAATTAACGCCCTTGGTCACTGCGACCTGGCTGGATCTTTTGTGCCATGGGAGCTGATCACACTGGCCTGCAAAATGAAACGACCTGAGAGTTGCAAGCCAACTTTTAATGAATTCGGAGGTTTCTGAGGTCGCTGAATCCGAATATGATAACCGTTTTTCTGGGTTGGTTCAAAAATCGCGTTTTTTTAACGCGTTTTACGTTTTTTCGACCATAGCGGGAGTTTGATTAGGTTTATATAAAACCTAAGGCCCATATTCGGATTCAGCCACAATATTTTACATATTATATCTAGTCCATTTTCAGGCCATATACAGGGTGTTCTAAATTTAAAAATATATAATATTAATAATAATAAAGCTATGGTCGAAAAAACGTAAAAACGCGTAAAAAACGCGATTTTTGAACCAACCCAGAAAAACGGTTATCAATATTCGGATTCAGCGACCTCGAAATACCCCGACTTGATTAAAAAGTTGGCTTGCAACTCTCAGGTCGTTCATTTTGCAGGCCAGTGTTATGATTAGACTTACTTAATAGGTTGAAGAGCGTGTGGCTGATGTCAGTACTCTATCTCTCGTTCATTTCCTGGATTTGTTCATCAATTCTTTGGTTGGTTGGTATGGATGGTTGGTTGGTTGGTTGGTAATGGATGGTTGGTTGTTGGTTGGTAATGGAGTTGGTAATGGATGGTATGTCCCGTTTAGTCTGGTCCTTGGATGATAAAGTTGGTCCAAACGGGTTTTGAAGATATTTGTAGATTGGGAGGTTAACCAGTTGTTATGGGAGATTGTTCCAAGCGTTGAATATTCCATTTGTCAGGAAGTTTTGATCTCTGAATCTTCTTGCTTCTGGTCTTGGTAAGCTTGTATTGATGACCCCTCAGGTTATTTTGGTTGTTGAATGTAAATGTCTCCTGATATTGTGGAGTACTTGTTCATTATTTTAAATGAGGTCCCTCTCTCACGCCTTTTTCCATATGTTGTTAGATCCAGTATTGTGAGTCTTTGTTCTAAAGGGAGATCAGAGTGTATCGTATGTATCTTCACTTTGAAAGAATCCTATCCGTTAGGAGGTTTTCCAAAATTTCAATCCATTTTAAAAGTTATCGATAACCTCTAATCCGACTAGGGTTTGCCCATTTTGTTTTTTTTTTTTTTTTTTTTTGCCTTTACGGGAACAAATCGCGAAAAAATGGGTTAAAAAACAGGATTTTCCATTTTACCCCGGGACAATAAAATTGTTTTTCAGGCTTTTTTTTTTTTTTTTTTTTTTTGAGAGGCGAGGCTGTGAAAAAAAAAAACAATAATAATAAAAAACACAACATTTTTTATGTTTTCAGAACACTATTTTTTACTCTCGAAAAATGAAATAGTTTAACATGAAAAGATAAGTCTTCAATGCTCAGGTGGTGTAGTAGTCAAGACGCCTCGCCTGGGTAAGCCAGGAAGGCGTGGGTTCAATCCCAGCGAGGTATGGAATTTTATCCTAGAAAAAATTGAGAATTTGACAACAATAATAGTAGTAGGCTACTACTGTTGGAGTAAAGGGATTTTTCAGTCCTATTTGAGCAGTTTTTAAAAATAAGCACTACTTGTAATAATAAGAGACAGTTGAATGAACAGCGCCGCAGGCGAATTTTTTAAAAATTTTGTCTACCATTCTTCGAACATCCAATAAAAATCTTCATAAAAAGATATTTATATATATACATATAGTTTTTTTCAAGTAATTTTTACTGCTTTATTAGTTTGTTTCAGATGTTTATCCGTCGAATTGGAAAATAATAATAATAATAATAATAATAATAATTAATAATAACATATATAATAATCATAATATAATCATACATAGTAATAATAAATAATATATATAAAATAAGACCTCGACATCAATAAAAATCTCATATAAAGATATTTTGTTTTTTTTAAATTAACATTTATTATAGTGTGCGACAAAACATAATTATAAAATGTTTATATATCACTAGATTTTTGAACAAACTAATAAACAGTAAAAATATCTTATTGATTGATTTTTTTTCCAGTCATTTTTACTGTTTATTAAGTTTGTTCAGATGTTTTTCCGTTTGAATTGAAAAAAGAAAAAAAAAACAAAAAAACAATACCAAAAACGGGACAAACGTCATTTACAGGGTGTGGCGGGCGCAGTTATTTACTTTTTTGAAAACCTTGATTAAAAACAAGGCTGTTATTCCTTAACAGATGATTATGCTGAATTATCAAAGAATGTTGGGAGATTGTGATTTTATGGAGTTTTGAACCTTGAAGATAGAAGGGTCGCGTCCATAACCACTTTCAAATATGACGACCGCCATTGAAGATACACTCTTGAGGCGATTTCTGAGATTTCGCTCTACTTTTTCCAACATTGCACACAGCCGTCCATGCGTCCTATTTCGAGGTAAATGTTTGTGCTTAACACTCTTCAATTGTTCTTAGAAAAATCATTGTAAACATTGGAATTTGAGGAAACCTAACGGGGTACTAACATTCGCCGCGAATAGGCCGCATACTGTGCCAATGGTTGGAAAAAGTTAGAGCGAAATCTCAGAAATCGCCTCCAGAATGTATCGTCAATGGCGGTCGTTCATTTGAATGTGGACTCTTAAAACCTTCATAAAAATCAAATCTCCCACCATTTCCTTGATAATAATTCAGCATTAATCCATCAGTTAAAAATAACAGCTTTTTTTATCAAAGCTTTCAAAAAAAGTAAATAACCGCGCCGCACCCCTGTATTTTTACTAGGCGAGCGTCGTGACCACTACGCCACCCCAGGCTGGTGGTATTAGGTGTTGGCTTTTCCCATTTTGTTTTATTTCATCAATTTATTTGACTAATTATAATTTTAATCAATAAAATTGATGAAATAAATTACTTATTGAGCATTAGTGGTGTATTAGATTTCAATTTTTTTTGTAACCATACAGTGTTTTTTTTTTTTTTTTCTCTCTTTTTCTCTTTTTTATTCTCTCTTTTGATATTTTAAGCTCCGTGGTCTTTTTTTTTTTTTGGTTTTAAAAACAATTTTTAATAAATAAAAAAAAATGGGGGGTTTTTTAATTTGTAAAAAAAAAAAAAACTATGGGGGGGGGGGGGGGGGGTTTTTTTTTATAAAAAAACCCCAATTTCAAAAATACGGGGGCCCGAAAGTGGAAAAAACCCCCCCCTTTTTTTGGGGTTTTTTTTTTACGGAAAAATACCCTCCCCCTTTGTCCCCCCCCCCTTTTTTGTGGGGGGGGGGGGGGTGGGGGTTTTTAAATATAGGGACTGTGGGGTTTTTTTTTTTAAGGTTCCCTCCCAATTCCGGGAGAAGGCAGGGGGAATTAAAAATTACATAGTGGGTAAATTATTTTCCCTCTGCCCCTTAAATTTTTCTATTCCTTAATTTAAAGAATAAATATTTGGGTTCGTTGGGGGGTTTTGGGTG
>NW_007405451.1:0-1173 GCF_000475195.1 Diaphorina citri | reverse complement strand
CACCCACATATAATTTTTTTCACCTTTTTAATTTTCCCCCTTTTATTTTTTTTTTTTTTTTTTTTTTTTTTTTTTTTTTTTTTTTAATAATCGTTAAAGAAATTTTTTGTACCATTTGTTATGCCAAGTTCATCTAGGTAATACTTCAAGCGTTTTTGAATGATCAATTGTTTCATAAGCTTTTTTACTTTCTATTATTTAAATCTAAACTGACTGTCAAGCAATATTTATTTTGATCAAGGGCATTATTGACATCCTCCGAGTATTTATTTAGAGCTTGAATAGTGCTTTTCCCTTTTCGGAATCCAAATTGATGTTCATTGATAATTTTATGTTTTTTGAGAAAATCATTTAGTTGTCCACTTGCATGTTTTTCAATGATCTTTATTAAACAAGATAAAACTGCTATTGGGCGGTAGTTGGAATATTTTTCTTTTTGTTTCTTGTATACAGGTGATATTCTTGATATTTTCATTCCTGTAGGTATCTTGCCTTCTGTGATAATCTTGTTAAATAAAGTCACCAAAATGTTTTGTAGGGATAAGACTTTATTTTCGATGTCCTTAGGTCGTATCCCATCATTACCAGCTGCCTTCCTTTCATGTATGTTTTTAGCTATATTTCTCAAATCCATATGTGTCATTTCCTCAATTTCAAAGAGTTCTCTTTCTTCATGGTGTGGTGGTATCCTTTATGGTGTGGTGTGATGGTGTGTAATCTTCTATGGTGTGGTGTGGTCTGGTGTTATCATCGATGGTGTGGTGCTATCCTTTATAGTGTGGTGTGGTGTTATCATTGATGGTGTGGTACTATCTTCTATGGTGTGGTGTGATGGTGTGGTGGTATCCCCTATGGTGTGGTGTGGTCCTATTATCGATGGTGTGGTGCTATCCTCTATGGTGTGGTGATGGTGATGGTGGTGTCCGTGACCATGCCCACGACCATGACCATGCCCATGACCGTGCCCATGACCATGCCTACGCTCGTCCCAAGAACTTTGAGTCACATTTGGATACTTCCTTCTTGCTCGTGCTCTCAAGGCGACCATTCTAGGTACTACAACCCTCAAGAACGAGTTGGTCTCTTTTTCCTCCCCTGCAACACACCGTTTGCAACCCATTTTATATTTGGGACGGTACGTGTTTAAACGGGACCATAAGTGTTTACAAGGGA
>NW_007405450.1:0-714 GCF_000475195.1 Diaphorina citri | reverse complement strand
ATAGTAAAAGATCCCCCTCCGCTCTCAAGACCAATCAAGTACCTATTATTTATCTAACTACCTATACCTAGTGTAATATTTATTATAATTCTATTAGTGAACAAAGTACAATTTTTCAAGGTGTAAGTTGTAAAGCACACAAGACATCCTACCGTTCGAAATTTACGTTGTAAGTTGTAACAGAGCTTTTTTTTATTCTTACCTACTATTATTCTTCGTCTTCTTTTTGGGTTCCTTCTTCTTCTTTTCCTTTTTCTTTTTTGGACTCTTTCATCATCCTTTTCGTCGTATTCTCTTTCCCCTTCCCTTTCTTCTTCTACTCCCTCCTCCTCCTTTTCCTCTTCCTATTCTTCTACAACCCATACCACCACGACCTCTTCTCTTTTCAGCGGCACGCTTCTGATAAATCCAATCTTCTCTTTTCCACACGCTCATTTGATTAGGATCTCTTTAATAAGGTGGCTAAATGGAATGGGGAGATAGAGAAGGAGGAGGAGGGGAAGGAGAAGGAGGAGGAGGAGGAGGAGGTAGAAGAGATTGGAGGGAGAGGTATAAGAGAAGAGAGGGAGGAGAGAGGATAAAGAGGAGGAGGAAGAAATGTAACCTTTCCTTTTTTACACCCTCACCCCATTCTTCTATTGTTCGGCTGACCTTTTCTAATTTCAAATGTGACACCCTCCCTCCCTTCCCCCCTTCCTCTCCCCCTCTCTCTCA
>NW_007405449.1:0-714 GCF_000475195.1 Diaphorina citri | reverse complement strand
GCTGGAATTTCATGTCAAATTTCATCACCATCAGAAATACATTTAATGGTTATGGTGAAAGAAATTCACAAACCATTTTCCCCCCAATTTATTGTTAAAAGATATTGTTTTTACAGTTAAGGTAGAGACACACTGCCCTCACCTCACATGATGAGAGCAGTGTGTTTACAAACTAACACTAAAATCAAATATTTTATTCTGCTATGCATATACCTTCTCCAAGCAAGTCTCCCATGACATATTTCCCGATCATTTTCACCTTGATTGTTTTGTTATCATAAATGACTTGATCCGAGTCCACGCGATGGAATATGGATATCATATCCCCATCAACTTCATCATCCTTGTCCCCCATTTTCTCTTTAACAGTCTTGATTATTTGATTGATCTCCAATTACTTCAAATTAGTTGGGCAAACACTGAAAGAAAGAAAGAAAAGAATAACATTTCTTAGTATACCTAGGTGTAGTTGGAAGACTCAGGATGAAATGGGAGGAGCATGAGCAATAAAGCAGAGGCTTGGAGGATTTTTCACTCTAGAGCTCAGGTTTTGAATAAGATTTTTGGGCCCATGAATCTGAGCTGGGATTTAAACCAGGTTATTGTACGATTAGGGTCCTTTTTATTTCGTTTTGCAGTGCTATGAACTCCAAATAGGTGTTCAGTTATCAAATTTAGGATTGTTAGAAATACATTTCTTCCCAAACCAAAGGC
>NW_007405448.1:0-714 GCF_000475195.1 Diaphorina citri | reverse complement strand
CGCTCTTCCGATCTTGAGAATCAACTATACTAGCCATGGGTTTTTCTCAAAAAGCCCTCTCCGAGGCTTAGGTGTAGGGGCAGTTAGCCCTATAGGGCAATTAGGTGTAGGGGCAATTAGTCCTATAGGTTAAGCTTCTACAAATCTACGATGGTGTTGATGTTGCATTTCATGATACCTTATTACCCATATGGGCATATGCCCCTATGTGGCATTTCGAAATTTGTGAGAATTGGTTTAAATCTTTAAAATCTGTAACTAGACAACAAAGTTTAGTGTTTGCAATCTGTTGTGCAAAGCAAAGAGTTTGCAATTGTGTTTTGTGTCAATATACAGACACATCAAGGCAGTGCAATTAAAACTAGGTACTCATAATAAAGAGCACAAATGCATTCTTTTTAGATTTATATATTCAGAAATGAAAGGCCTAATTATCATTATATGGTTCTGAAATTCTAAATGGATAGATCTAAATTCTAAATAGTTCTAAAATGAATCAGATCGAAATGCTTTGCCGGCCAAATTGTAACCTCATTCTTCTGTTGTATTGTTTATGTACCTCTTTTATTGCATGTTATGTACACACTTGGTTACTTCTGGGGATTTTTAATCCTCGGCTCAAAGTTATCGTTTCTTTTGGAATGGAGCAGTTGCAGTTGGGTAAAAATTATGAATAAAAGGTCGATTCCTACGTAAAAAGTTGTGAAAAATCCA
>NW_007405447.1:0-714 GCF_000475195.1 Diaphorina citri | reverse complement strand
CAATCTGACATTTCAATTTTCTCTCAGACATTATTCTCCTAGATTTTAGAACGTATAAAAAGTGAGAAATAAAAATCAATTACTCTGAAGGGTCCAAAAGAATGTACCTATTCATTAATATTATTTCTAGAGAAAATATGGTGAGACATTTCCTGTTATTATGGTTAATTGTTTACTACTTTGGACTCAGAAAGGCAAAGGCAACTGAGGAGGTAGTAAAAGGCCTTTTTTCCTCATTTACTTACACGGGCACTTCATGCAAATTGTCCTGTTAAGTATCAAATGTGTAAATAGATCTCTCATGATATTATTTATTGTTGCTATTCATTTACTTCCTCGACCTGGGGTTAGTAAAAATGGTAATAATAATTCCGTTATTCTGACTTTAAAGCACTTGAAGCATCATGTCAATTTTCATGACCGCCCATAATATTTCTCTTAAAACCTCGAGGTACTAGATAATTTTTTCAGCTATAAAATCTAGAATTAATTAAAAAAATGTCGTTAAATTTAATGATGCAACAATATGTTGAAATGTATAATAGTGAACGAGAGAAACCTCCATTAAAAATTAAAAACATAAAAAAATATGGGAGAAAAAAAGGATGGAAAAAATAAAAAGGTTTACGATTCTTCTGTTATTATAATATAATTTCGGCGTCCAAGAGCACCTCTTGCTAAACGCTTGGTGAAGATAAAAATTTGCCTTTGAGA
>NW_007405446.1:0-714 GCF_000475195.1 Diaphorina citri | reverse complement strand
TATATCAGAAATATCTAAAAGAGCTAATAAGCGATGTATCCACAACCCAAGGAAGTATACAAGAAGTATATAATAAAATAGAAGAATGTATAAAAACAGCAGTGAACAGAGAAAATGACGAAGCAAAGAAAGAAAAAAGGAAAATAAGTTCAAAAATCACAGATGAGACAAAGAAATTAATAGAAAAAAGAGAAAGGTTGAACAAAATAATGAATAAAACACCAGTAGAGAAGATAGAACATTGTGAAATAAGGAAATTAACAAAGAAAAAGATACGAGAAGACATAAACAAATATGAAGAAGATATAATAAACAAAATCATGGCTACAACAGGATCTACCAAAAGAATTAGACAAGAGATATCAAATACAAAGAATACATGGATAAACAAATTACAAAAAGAAGATGGCACAACAACTACTAGTCGAGAAGAAATAGTTGAAGAAGCAACGAAATATTACCAAAAACTTTATGCAGCAGAAGAAGATATAGAAGAACAAGAAGAAAGAGATTACAGGCAGATGGAAATTGAAGAATTCAAGGAGAACTATAGCATAATGATTGATGAAGTGTATAAAACAATAAAGGAACTCAAGAAAGAAAAGGCACCAGGACATGACGGCATAACAAATGACTTATTGATTCATGGAATAGAACCACTTTGTTTGAAACTTCAAGAAATATTCAACAGAATCATGTATGAGAGCAAAATAC
>NW_007405445.1:0-714 GCF_000475195.1 Diaphorina citri | reverse complement strand
TAGAATCTACCTCTTCCCCCTTCTTCCATATCTCTTCTTCCCCTCCTTTCCTCTCCCTCCCTCCTCCTTATCTTCCCCTCTTCCACCCTCCTCCATTCCTTACCTACCTCTTCCCTCTCAATACCCACAACCTTACCTACCCTCCTTCTTCCCCCTCTTCGCCCCTAGAATCTACCTCTTCCCCCTTCTTCCATATCTCTTCTTCCCCTCCTTTCCTCTCCCTCCCTCCTCCTTATCTTCCCCCCCTACCACCCCTTCCATCACCCTCCTCCATTCCTTACCTACCTCTTCCCTCTCAATACCCACAACCTTACCTACCCTCCTTCTTCCCCCTCTTCGCCCCTAGAACCTACCTCTTCCCCCTTCTTCCATATCTCTTCTTCCCCTCCTTTCCTCTCCCTCCTCCTTATCTTCCCCCCTACCACCCTCATTTCCCCTACTCCCTCAACCTCACCCCCCCACCTAGTGTCTATGTTAAATAAACACTCCCCTCCTGTAGGAATAACTACCGGTAGCATCTCAACCCCTCAATCTGAATCTGAAATGAATATTGTAAATTTCTATACAATCGTTTTCCACTTCTTGTTTATCTTTCTTTCTTTTTATTTCGAGATTTGTAATTTATTTAAACCCAAAAGAGCCAGCCTAGTTAGCTTGGTTGGTAGCGCGTCTGCCTTGTAAGCGCTAGGCCGCGGGTTCGATTCCCGCCCGGGG
>NW_007405444.1:0-714 GCF_000475195.1 Diaphorina citri | reverse complement strand
TTGATGTTGATGAGTTCTGCATAATATTATCATTTGTGATAAATTGATAACGTTAACCAGGGGAGATTTTGGCTTGGTTAAAAGAAGAAGAAAGAAAACAAGCAAAGAATCCTCGTGAAAATTTATCATGAATTTTTCATTATAATCTGCCTTTTTGGAGAGCAAAATCTTGAAATTTAACAGAGACGAAAGCTGAAGCTGCTTAATCACTCTTCACATAGGTACCTAGCTTTTCTCTTCTCACTTTGATTTTTTAGAGCTATGAAAATTACCGTTAGGAATGACCTATTCTTTGACATTTTAATATTAGCTAAATTCCCTGTAAGGATCATTCTTTGACACTTTAATATTAGCTAAATTCCCTGTAAGTATTAGCACTTTAATATTGTAAGTATTGACACTTTAATATTAGCTAAATTCCCTGTAAGGATGAGCTACTTCTATTATTTTATTGGTTGATTTCTTTCTATTTTATGTAGGTAGGTATGTGTTCAGTTACACCTTGAGATCGGTAGTAGTCTATTGTATCAAGCTTGAGTAAGTTCAATCAAAATCAAATGTTTCCCTTCACTGAGCTGGTTAAACATAGGCTTGCCAAATATCCAAAATGTCGATTCGGGACGCGAATCCGCGAATATAATTGCCAAATCCGCAAACATAATCGCAAAATCCGCGAACAAAATCGCCAAATCCGCGACCATAATCGCCAAATCC
>NW_007405443.1:0-714 GCF_000475195.1 Diaphorina citri | reverse complement strand
TGTTTTAATGTGGAAAACTTTCAGAGTTCAGATTCAGAGCCGGGAATATTGAAGACCTTTTGTCAAAGACATTTAGAGGATTTTAGTATCTTAAATAACAATCATGTCTCCTGTCACTCGAAATTCTGTGCTTTGAATTAAACACGCCATGCTATCTTGAGTAATACCCGGAATCCGGATAAGTCGAGATGTACAAATTGTACGTAACAATTACTGCGGGAGTGGCAATTTCATCCTTACCTATAGATCACTCGAGACTTGAGGCAGAATGACAGAACCTGACTCGATACAGTTTGTCAGAAGATGCCTTGGTAAGACAAACTGACTTCAAACGTTCAACTTCCCAGATTGAAATTCGACCTGACCGACAGCTCCCAATTTACTTGGAGTTCAGGTCAAAGTTAGAGGTAGGAACTAGAAATTAAAATTATTCACTCGTAACTGCGTCCATGCTGCTACGATATAGCGTGCCAACATGAACTTTACTTGAAAACATCGGGGAAAAATATTTAGTCCGACATGGCAGAATAGTATATTGACACATATTTAGCGGAGAATATTCGTTTGCATTTATTGCCACTGTTTTCCTGCACTGCAGGGTAAGGAGGGTTATTCAGTCTCGTCGTGACATATGGCAGAATACACGAGGTAAATTCTATCCTATGCTACTAACAAATAGTTAATCATTCGTCTGATTTTCATCCTACAAAAATG
>NW_007405442.1:0-714 GCF_000475195.1 Diaphorina citri | reverse complement strand
GTCAGTGGTGCCACAGTAGTTGAAACAGAAACTAATCCTTGGATAAAGGGTATACTGCAGCAGTATTTGGCTGACAATCAAAATTTGGACAGGAGTAAAGTAACAGTCCTATTAATGGGTGGTACAAATGATTTTCTCCGGGGTATTGATCAAAAAGAGTTTCAGGTTGGGTTTAAGAGTTTGCTGCGTTTTGTCCGCAAAAAGTTTACAAAGGTAATTGTGTGCCCACCTCCCCCTATTCCAAAACTTGGTGTTGATGGTGTCAAGCCCCTTAAAGATTTAAATCACTGGTTTTACAGCCTGGTTCCCACGGTAAATACTGTGGATTCGTTTAATTCCTACATGAACCCGTCAGACGAAAGTCCAAATATGTCTCTTTTTGAAGAGACATTCTACGATGGACGCCCGGACAAGATTCACCTGAATGAAATGGGTCTATTTGTATTAAAGCATATGCTTCTGACCAAGGACCAGGAAATTCGGTAAAATATTAATATGAAATTGATGAGAATCAGTGAATTTGGTTTGTGTTTGCTAATTGATAAATCCTGGCATTGTACATTTTATCAGTCATAGGTCATTTGATCCTTCCTGATGGACTGGTCACCAAATTCTTCTTTGGTCAATTAAACTGAAGAGCGTTTGCCCATGTTCAATCAGGTTCCCAAGGAACAGTTAAAAACTTTTTCAATTAGGTTCCCAAGAAACAATTAA
>NW_007405441.1:0-714 GCF_000475195.1 Diaphorina citri | reverse complement strand
GATTTATCTCGGGATCTAGAAGTCGTAGAAGAAAAAGAAAAATTCTGTTGGTCCTCATTTTTCCTGCTCTATGACTTTTTGGGTAAGCGCAACACCACCCAAGTAAGCGCAACTGATCTATTGGCCGAACAAAGTGAAGTACAAAGTTTTAACTTGACGATTCGTGTGACCTTAACCCGACTTTTAGGGCTGTCTAACCCTACACCCAAGTCTCGGAGTGGACTTTTTGGGTACGGAGTTAATGCTTTCTAATTCCTAACTGAGCTCGAAGATCTGCCCCATGAGACGAAAAAGATTGTTTGTCTTTGGGGCGTGTTCTCGATGGCACTTATGAAAACTCTGATGAGCAAAAAATTGACATCATCGTCATCACAATTCCATAATGTTTTCGTTGGAACAAAAGTGACGGAAAACAAAATTTCAAATAGGTACCTAATAAAATTAGAGTTTACCAAAATATTTGCCCCATGTAGGGTTATATTTTATTTTAGGTACTTAGGTACCGAACCATAATAAAGTACCGACCTCCTCGTACATAAACCTAGGTATGTTGTTTTGGTATCGCAATAAAAATAATATGTACAATGTAAGTAAGTGTTTTTTGTATGTCGTACGTGGGTAAGGTAAATAATTATGTACATAGATTTCTTCAATTTATGCTCATATAAACTTTAAGTTCGACAAAGAAATAAACAAGTACCCACATAGGTACCT
>NW_007405440.1:0-714 GCF_000475195.1 Diaphorina citri | reverse complement strand
CCTGGTGGCGGAAAGCAAGGGGGCAGAGTTGTATCATCATGTTGGTGACTTACTCGGTGAGTTGGGTTGCTATTATTTCAGGGGATGTCTACCAGACTGGAAAACCGGGAAAAGTCAGGGAATTCTGTGGAGACTGGAAGAGCCAGGGAATTTCACAAAAAATTGACAACAAAAGAAGAAAAAGATTTTTTTGCCAACAATAAAGTAGGTATCTAAAATTTCGCCTGTGGTGCTGTTTTCTATACACCTCACCGTCCGTACACTGACATTACCGTACACCGTACCGATATTACCGTACCCTCCTAACAGCAACTATTACTCTAAAGTAGGTATCTAAAATTTCGCCTGTGGTGCTGTTTTCTATACACCTCACCGTCCGTACACTGACATTACCGTACACCGTACCGATGTTACCATACCCTCCTAAGTAACAGCATCTATTGCTTTATTCTGCTCACTGATAGGTGCTCTATACAATAAAGAAGTGCTTTATTAAACTGTTGGTATAATAGTATAATGGAACAACTTGTTAGGAGCTGACTGGAATATTAGGATGATTTTCACCAACCTTCTCTTTAGTCCCTAACGGCTGTTTAAGCCCATAAAAATCAAATGGAACTTAACAGGCTGTTGGCCAATATTTTTTCAGAGGCTGAAAAAAATATTGGTGGAACTGACGATTATTGTACTAATTTCAGAGCGCATCTATTCTAT
>NW_007405439.1:0-714 GCF_000475195.1 Diaphorina citri | reverse complement strand
AGAACCTTGAAAAAAACTTAACTCAACACGGAGCAAAATTTTCAAATGTTCACTGGAAGAAAGTTTTGACGGGAATGACAGTTACTTTTAGTAACAACCTATTTATCCTTTTACACAAGTAAAAGGATAAATGTATGGGAAAAGCCAAATACATACAGGGCGCGTCAAATAAATACTCTTAGTAACAACCTATTTATCCTTTTACACAGGTTGTTCAAGTGAAGTTATTTTTGTTTATGATTCTAACTGTGTATACGGGATGTATCAGAAAAGCCAAATACATACAGGGTGCGTCAAATAATTACTTTTAGTAACAACCTCCTTTTACACGCGTTGTTCAAGTGAAGTTATTTTTGTTTATGATTATAATTGTGTATACGGGATGTATCAGAAAAGCCAAATACATACAGGGTGCGTCAAATAATTACTTTTAGTAACAACCTATTTATCCTTTTACACAGGTTGTTCAAATGAAGTTATTTTTGTTTATGATTCTAACTGTGTATACGGGATGTATCAGAAAAGCCAAATACATACAGGGTGCGTCAAATAATTACTTTTAGTAACAACCTCCTTTTACACGCGTTGTTCAAGTGAAGTTATTTTTGTTTGTGATTGTTCAGGGTGTGCCAGAAACAGAAAAGAAATACCTACAGGGTGCGTCGAAAACTTCTGATTGGGGGTGATAGTTACCGTTCCCTCTATCCAAACCTC
>NW_007405438.1:0-714 GCF_000475195.1 Diaphorina citri | reverse complement strand
TTCTCTGGTGTAATCACTCCATGCATCTTTATCAAATGTTATCATCATAACCTACCTCAATCTTTCAGTTTAACTTGAGGTTTCCATTTATTATCTGTAAATATTTAATCTGATAATCACTTTAGTTGAATTTATTGTTTAATAACCTTATCCATGAATTTTGTTCTAATTATTTTTCTCTAACCATATCTACCTATCATAAAAACAATCGTTTTTTCTTTACTGAATAATCCAGTTCTAATACCTACCTAAATTTTTTCTATAAACATTTTGATCTTATCTTGCTAATTTGCAATCCTTTATTTTTGTAAATAATTATTATAATCAAGTACCTAGTTAACTTTGTCTTTCTCATTTACCAAGTAAAAGTTAATGAAACTACATTTCCTGTTTATTTTTATCTTTTTTATAATCAAACCTGATTAATTTTCTCTTAATTATCTGAATGTAATTTAATGATTTCATGAATTTAACTAATTTTCTAAAAACTTTTTTTGAGTTATATGCTCTACCTATCTAATGTTTTGAACTTTTTCATTTCATATTAGCTAAAAGCTACCTACCTATCTACTATTTATTTATCATTATTTATTTATGGCTCTTGGCCATTTATTTATCGACCGACCGGTCATCATTGAATTATGTGATTTATTTTGTCACATTGCTGTGATCTTGTGCCTTTGCTTGGATTACCCAACCTATGACAGATCTTCA
>NW_007405437.1:0-714 GCF_000475195.1 Diaphorina citri | reverse complement strand
TTCGGGTATTAAGTAGAAATTTCACCCCAAAAGAACTGGTCACTTTTGTAAAGCTGAAACCTATTTATTACTTTCGAAGAAGAATGAGGAAAAAATAAGTTTAGGATAAACCAAAAGAAAAGTTTCAAACTTTTGTTCTTAGCCTTTTATAACCTTAGATACACCCTTCACCCAAACTCAGCTTGTGAACAATATCCATCATGAGTAAATTACGTATAATTATTACGGATTTATTCAATAAATATTGATAGGTACCTAGGTGATGTAGAAACAGTATCGTTATTATGTAGGTACCAAAATCAAAGGCGGTTGAATGAAGTTTGAAACTATCAAAACATGTTCTGAGTTGAAAAACTAGGAACCATTTGTATGAACGCCTTGTAATGCTTAAATATGCAATGTGCAACACACTAAATACTTCCTCATCCCAACATCTATTTCTTTTCTTTCAAAGTGACATTTTAACATTCTTACTACCTAGTTACTATTCTGCCGTGCTAAGCGAGAACGCCGTATGTCAAAAAATCGATTTTTGGTGCCAAATGGTTCCTATGATCCTAAATTTTTTCTTCTTTATCCTAAACCTCTAAAAACCACTAAAACGTGTTGCCGTATGTCAAAAACGTATGTTTACCGTATAGATTGAAATCTTTAAACTCGATTTCCCGAAAGTATATAGGGTTTTTTGACATACGGCGTTTTCGCTTAGCACGG
>NW_007405436.1:0-714 GCF_000475195.1 Diaphorina citri | reverse complement strand
TTTTCCTCTGGATTCTCTGGAATGTTTGGCATTTCCCATTACGTATAATTTTATTATGACAAAGTGAGAGCTTTTTTTTATAGGATTTTTTTTTATGTAGAAAAACAGGCAGACTAATTGATGCGTTTAGATTTCTCTGGCTCCGTGCTAACTCGTTTTTCGAACTTTGTCTAATTTATCATTTCCTTTCTCTTACTTCACTACCATGGAGGAGAAATCAAGTTCTTTTTAGCTTTTGATGAAGCTTTTAAAACTAAACTTCCGAGCTCTTTTTACAGAACATGACCTTTGAAGGATACTGGAATGGTTGATCAAGACCAAACTGAACCTTTGCAAACCGGGCTCTATTTCCCCTCTTTTGCATGAGCTTTCTTTAATGTTGTTGTCAGTCGTCAGAAATCTAAGGGGTCTTGTGAACTCCAAATACTCCAATATGTAGGTACATAGGTGTTCTGTGCTGACGTTATACATAGAATGTGGTATTTATATTTATCATTTCATCGATTGTAGGGCTAAGACGGGTAGGTCCCGATTCCCAAAGCTATACATAGATAAAAGATAAGAGACATTAAATACCTACTACAGGTGTCTAAGGTTCCGGTATTTATCATGTAGGTTTAGCTCACCGTAACGTAGGTATAGCCCAGAAGGCTATCTCTCAAATCAAACTGACTGGCATTATGAATGTTCTATCATTAATTGTTTTTATTTACC
>NW_007405435.1:0-714 GCF_000475195.1 Diaphorina citri | reverse complement strand
AGGCCTTATTTCTGATGTTGGGAGTAAAACCGACACTAGAGCTATTGACAAAATCGCAAAATTCAGATGGAACCCGGTATTGTGCTCATGTGTTGCGAAAAAGTGTATACTGAAGGAGCCTTTAACATTAAGATCATGTCTCCTTTTAGAGTCCTTGAAAAAGTGTCTCTGTAATTGTCTGTTTAAATGGGTGACCATGACCATGACCAACTGAGCACGAATCCCGTGCTTGCTTCTACTATTAGATACCTCTCCTATCTTTGTTACCTATAGATTTAATTTAAGGAATATACCTAATTGAAGGGCAGGATGAAAAAAGGGCAAAAGTCGTCTTCTGACCTTCTTTCATCCTACCCCTCAATTATAGGTACCTATATAGATGTTATTCGTTATTTATTACCACCTAGTTTTAAGTACTCCCACCCCCGCTTTTTTCCAATCTAGTCATGTAGAGCCGTGTTCGATTATGTGACTTTTTCTACAGTCAACATGGCTGAACCATTGAAATTGTGAGATTCCTCTTTGTGGAGTAAGTGTGGACGTTCAAAGCGGAATCTCATTGTTTCAGCCATGTTGACTATAAAAAAAGTCAGATAATCGAATACGACTTAAATTACCTATGGTCGGGACCTTTTGCCAAATTTAAACTTGGTTCAGCCAGCCTAGTTAGCTTAGTTGGTAGTGCGTCTGCCTTGTAAGCGCTAAGCCGCGGGT
>NW_007405434.1:0-714 GCF_000475195.1 Diaphorina citri | reverse complement strand
TTTTTTTTACTGAATACTTAATATAGGTAGGTACGTACCTACTTAATTACTTATTTACACCTAGGCCCTAGGACTGGGAACAAGGAGTATACATACAGACAAAACGCCTGAACAACACTCTCCGAAAGTTTCAATTTGATGTTTAGTGCTTTGCACATTGCATAACTAAAATAGATACCAGGCGTTCATAGGAATTGTGTCAGAAGTTCTCATTGGAATGGAGAATGGACCAATAGATCAGTTGCGCTTACTTGGGTGATGTTTCATTTCAAAGTCATAGAGCAGGAAAAATAAAGACAAACGGAATTTTTCTTTTTCTTCTACGACTTCTAGATCCCGAGATAAATCGATTTAAAAAATACCGGTAAATCGTGAAGTTTGACGCCACGGCATACGCTCCCGTAGGCGATGACATCACATTAAATGTCCCGAGCAAAGCTCCCTCGCAGGCAACACATTAATGTGTTTGTGCGCATACGTTTCTGCGCATTTCTTTCTGCACCTTCGCAAGCGTGCTTGCATACTGGCGCTACCTAGCGGACGAAAAAAACAACTGCGTAAAGTCTGACGTCACACATCTTTGAACTCTTTCATCAGAATGGAAAATAAAGATTGAATTTTCGACTTTTTACAATCATTTTTTCGGAGTTTTGACCTCGGATTTGGATTTTTCCCAACTTTTTACATAGGAATCGACCATTTATTTACAATTTT
>NW_007405432.1:0-714 GCF_000475195.1 Diaphorina citri | reverse complement strand
TGAATATTTAATTTCAAAGTTAGGCTAGGGAGTTTTAGGGGTAGATTAGAGCATTTACGGAGAGAAGGGTGGTATAGACGGAGAGAAGGGTGGTATAGAGAAATTTTACAGGAGTAAAAATACGTGGAGTACCTACTTTATCTAGTTGGAAAACAAGGCACCCAGAAAAGTTTGTAAAATTAATTATGTAGGTATACACCTAGATAGCTACATAACATAATTATGTTAGTACAATATTGGAGGTAGAAGGACTTTGTCAACTATTTCTCCATAAAAATAAATCTCATTTTCCAGACACCCTGTACCTACAAGGTAAAGTTGTAGCGGTTAGAGAGTTGAAGAAAAAACTGCTAGATTTTTGCAAGATTAGGGCCAAGATTAAAGGCGTTTTAAATTTTAAATGGATGAAAAGCTTTTGGGGGGTTTCGGTACTTAAAATTTTACGAAAAAAAGCCTTTTCAAGATTTCTATATACCTATATGTGTGTGTATTCATCTACCAATGAAGAAAAAAAGAAAGTAAGCTAGCGATGAGATTAGGGTGAGAGTTTCCTTTATTTCTCTCCCACTTCCTTCCGCTGTCACTTTAAACAAGAAAGCGAAAGAGGGAGAAGAACCAAGGGATAGGAAAGGAGGGAGGAAGGAAATAATAAAACCTGAGAAAGGTAATGTAGAATTTTGTATGAACCCCTTAAATCTAACTAAGTGTATGCAA
>NW_007405431.1:0-714 GCF_000475195.1 Diaphorina citri | reverse complement strand
CCCCGGGCGGGAATCGAACCCGCGGCCTAGCGCTTACAAGGCAGACGCACTACCAACTAAGCTAACTAGGCTGGCGACCCCTAGCTTTACAGTTCCCTAAAATATTAGCAATGATGAATTATTTTAGTTTCATATAAGTATGTTCAACCTAATTTTTCCTCTCTCTTTTCGTTTCAGTAAGAAAGATCGTGACATAAGGAACAAGGAAATTCTAGAAGCTGTATCAGAACCCCTGCTCAGTTCCATAGCTAAGGATGCAGACTTCTGGTTATCTACCGGCTCTGTTGCTATGGTTACCGCTGTGATATTGAAAAACGCGCTAGGTAAGTCTTTTTTCTATGAACGTATTTCAATCCCTAGAACTCAGCAAAATTCTAAGCTGTTTAAAAATCAGTCTGAAAGTCCGATTTCTCTAGGACATACGACATCTGAGTGCACAAATGATGCTCTAGGTTTAGTTCTATTAACCACGCTTGATTTTGAAGAACATTCCTCAAACTCCCGCAACAACCTGCCTCGGTTGCGTAGCGGTCAAGATGCTCGCCTGGTAAACAGGAGAGCGTAGATTCGAACCCAGCCGAGGCATGGAATTTTATCCTCATTTATTTGAGAATTTGACCACATAATAATGGAGCCCTAAGGGTTAGGTGGTAGAGAACGCCTCCGGTGTTAACCTCGCCTAGTGGTTACCTTCCACTCAAGAGTCTATTATTA
>NW_007405430.1:0-714 GCF_000475195.1 Diaphorina citri | reverse complement strand
TTCCCGGCGGGGTCAAGAAATTTGTATCATGCAAGTGATTGATTCCGTGACTGGCTGTTGCGGGGCCCACTCAGCCTCATGAGGAAAATGAGTAGCTATGACATATAAATGGGCATAGCGACCGGTGCCAGCATGGTTAGGTAAACATTTTGGATTTTAGGATTATTGAGATATTGGGAAAATCCTACAATGCTGCAGTGAGCACTAAAGTTGTGACATAATAAAACAAAGAAACTGCATTTAGGTACATTTTTTTACATTTACATTTACTTTCTTTTTCAATCAAATAAAATCAGCGGGTCCCGATGGATCACTAAAGCTAAGCAACGTTGTGCGTGGTTCACTAATATCCGGATGGGTGACCTTCTGGTTAATCGCGTGTTGCTAGCTTTTCCTCAGGAACTCAGGTTGGGTGAGGTTAACATTGAAGAGGCAGGTAGCTTGTGGCCAAATGGACGGGTATAATAACGAAGTCACGAAAATACTTAGCAATTAAACAGTGACGTTGAACTAAGTCGTATTCGATAATATTGACTTTTTTATACCTAGTCAACAGGGCTGAACCAATGAGATTCCGTTTTGGACGTCCACACTTGCTCCACAAAGCGGAGGAATCTCATTGGCTCAGCAATGTTGACTTTAAAAAAAGTCACATACCTAATCGAATACGGCTCCACTTAAAATAAATATGTAGGTAGAGACTAGAGACACAGA
>NW_007405429.1:0-714 GCF_000475195.1 Diaphorina citri | reverse complement strand
AAAAAAAAAAAGGAGGGTGGAAAAAAAAAAAAAAAAAAAAAAAAAAAAAAAAAAAACGATATACCTACTCCTTCTGTTACCTCATACACTTGTTTCCATAGGTGCAAAGGTTGACTGTCACAGTGTACACGTAAATGGTGAAAAGGAAAGAAGGGAAAAAACTTGATCGGGGCAAAGACCTAAGTGAAGGTGTGTCCATACGCAGTCGTTCGACATTGACTGAACCGTCCACACTGACTCGACAACATTCACCTCCTTGATCGACCATGTTTGAACACACCTTAAGATGTTTGTCCCCTCTTAAAATTAAAACATGTCCTCTGACCTCCTTCCGTCTATTTTGAAGAAGTTGAGATATTTCTTATGTGTTTCAAACAACGCAGCGTTTATACTATACCGTAGGATCTTTGCACTGATTTTGCACACCCAGGTTTGATTTCCGGCAGAGTCGAAATCTGCGTTTGCCTGAGATCGAACCCATAACTGCGAATATCGCGAACAAACCGCGGATACTGCGCACAAAACGCGAATACCGCGAACAACGAACAAAACGCGAATACCGCGAACAAACCGCGAATACCGCGAACAAACCGCGGATACAGCGAACAAACCGCGGATACCGCGAACAAACCGCGAATACCGATACTGCGCACAAAACGCGAATACCGCGAACAAAACGCGAATACCGCGAACAAAACGCGAATACCGCGAACA
>NW_007405428.1:0-714 GCF_000475195.1 Diaphorina citri | reverse complement strand
TTCGAAGTCCGTCAGTTTTGACATATTTTTTAGCTAATTCAACACACAAAAATCAGAAAGCAAATTAATAAAAAAGAAAAAAAATATTGGGCCGCAGTTTGTGCACACCTGTCGTAGAAGTTAAGCCACGTTCCTGTGCATTTAATTAGAACTAGAATTAGTATCCCAGGTAATCAGGAAATACTACACTCGGGGGATTAAAACAGGGAAAAATCCTCACCAGGTTAAATCTCCCTCCTTTTCATTCCCTTTCTCTTCATTGAGCGAGCAAAGTGAGCTTAGGTAAAACTTTTATCTTGGCGATTTTCTCCGTAAGTCTTCTGTTACCTACTTTTTTTCAACTTGTGATTTCTTTTATTATTAGGTACATACCTAGATACCTAATATTTAATATTTTTCAATGAAATTTCATCAAGGAATGGTTTATTCAAATTAAATTGATCTGTTTTTCCACGATTACCTACACTCGAACGGTTAGTCGAATTTCGATGAAATTTGGAGAAATTGTTCAACATAATTGAAGATAAGATATTCAACAACTACTGCTCTTCATAATATCAACAGCTTAAGAGAAGCAACAGACAGACATGGTAGGATACAGCAAGAAGGCTTTGGCCTTTAGAATCTGATGATGCAAAAATGAGGCACTAAGAGGCAGAGTGGACTAAGTGAAAAAAACCCGTTTTGAGAAAAATGGAGTCAAAGTTCAAGAGT
>NW_007405427.1:0-714 GCF_000475195.1 Diaphorina citri | reverse complement strand
ACGACTTCTAGATCCCGAGATAAATCGATTAAAAAAATGCCGGTAAATCGTAAACTTTGACGTCACGGCATACGCTCCTGTAGGCAATGACGTCAGTGACGAGCGTTTCTGCGCAGTTCGACGTGAAATCTGACGTCACAAGTCTTTGAACTTTTTCATTAGAACGACAATTAAAAATTGAATTTTAAAGGACCTTTTAAAGTTACTTTTTCGGAGTTTCGACCTCAGATTTGGATTTTTCACTAATCACTACTTTTTACGTAGGAATTGTCCATTTATTAATAATTTTTACCCATTTGCAACTCCTCCTTTTTAATCTCATCGGTGACCATACCTCACCTGAAGTTTACTTCTTGATTGAACATTATCTCGTGACTGAAGTGTATATTCAGTGTATTCGACCTTATAAGTACGTATAGTAAACAGAATGAATAACCACTATACTACAAGAATCTACTGTTGCCTCTGACACATACAACTCGTCATTGGTAGTAACAACATCATGATGTCCATACAGTTCATAGCCTTGCACTCTTCACTGCAGCATTTCTCAAATCATGACCCAAGACTCGTAATCCTACCAGGTGATTTATCAGGTGAGATTCATCCCCACATAGTGTATAGTATGAGGAGGAATAACAAAAAGCTTACTGGTACTCAGACGTTATTGGTATAAGTAGGGCCGTCGGCTTTATTAAAGCCCTATGTCACTGC
>NW_007405426.1:0-714 GCF_000475195.1 Diaphorina citri | reverse complement strand
ACGAGACCTTGTTTAGACTGCTGGGGTAAAGGGACTTTTTAGTCTCATTCGAGCAGGATAAACAAGGTCTATTCTATTCTATTCTACCTATAGAATATAGGTTGTATGAACTTTTTTGTCTACTAAGTTGCAATTCTGTTCCTCGTCCCAAGTTTATGAAAATACTTTCAAAGAAACCAGAATGTCTTCGCTTTTATCATTACCTTTTGCTATACATCTTCTATGGTCGTTCCTGCATTGTGCATTGTTTCCAACCCTGATGTTCTTTCTTCTGGTCAGTTATTTTTACCTAAAAGTTTTGCTGAATTCCCACAGGTTGTCATCCAATACTTCTTTGTTAGAGGCTTGGACTCGGAGTATTCTTTTTATTTTGTAATTTATAGCTCGATTCATTGGGAGAATATGCTGTTTGAGGTTGAAAATGGGAATAAATTGCACCTACGTACTCTGCTCATGAAGATATAATGAAATTGGAAGTTTTTATTAAAAGATAAGGACCATCCATGAGTTTGTTCGTGTAATTTCACCAAGCTACTCAGATTAATTTACCTGGGAAACATGTGGAGCAACTGGAATGTACGTAGCGTAGAGTTCTCCCATGTTTACTGTTTCGGACCTCGAGGCTACCATCATGTTGTTTTAGCCAACACCTGAGAGCAGCCTAAGACGCGTTTCGTTCTTATTTGAACTCATCAGTTAGACATAGCTCTCAGG
>NW_007405425.1:0-714 GCF_000475195.1 Diaphorina citri | reverse complement strand
TATAAGTATTGATAAATTAATAGTAATCGAAAGGTAGGTAGTACCTACATTATACGATTACTTATAGGTACCTACCTATACTCATTGTAACACAATCCTCGTAGGTTATAGGTCTTTAGAAATTCTACCTGGGTACCTACATATCTTTACTGTGCTAATGAGACAAATAGACAAGTTCTCGTTATAAACTGGACCACCCATCAGTGATTATCTATAAATACCTCCCATGTACATGAAAGTAGGTAGTTATAGCTATTTAGGTGGGTATTATATCAGTTGTCTCTATTTACCTTGGAATTTCTAACCAAACTACGTAGGTATGTAGTGTATGTACCTATGTCTGCCTATCTTGCACTCTTATGCCAATACCTGTAGGTATTACCTATGTGTAGCCACTAGCCACCCATGTAGGTAGTTGGTACTTTCATTATCATCTGTTGTCTTTCTTGGACGTTTTTTCTGGGTTTAGATAAATTACACGTTGAAATCCATTTTGGAGTCAACATGTGGTTTATATGTGCACCGAAACATATAACTATAATACATACCTAGGTATAGTCGACATAACACTGTCCTAGCTGTTATTATAAAGTTCTACATAGAGATCCTCTCATTGCAGTAGTAGACATTGAATAATTGAACTTTCACAATACAAGAGTAGGTGCTCTGAGCTAGGTACCTACTTATTAGACACCTCTCTTTGGTATGCTACAA
>NW_007405424.1:0-714 GCF_000475195.1 Diaphorina citri | reverse complement strand
CACCCTGAACACTGGATCTATTGTAACATGGATATTGTAAGAAACGTCCTTATTAAAGTAGTTCAAAGGGACACTCATTATTAGGAATAGGTATCATTAACTAGAACTTCCCAAGTGTCATTATGAACCAAGCATTTCATATATGTCATACGAGGAAATACAGAAAGTCCTATAGTCAAAATTTTCCCAACACCCTGAACACTGGATCTATTGTAACATGGATATTGTAAGAAACGTCCTTATTAAAGTAGTTCAAAGGGACACTCGTTATTAGGAATAGGTATCATTAACTAGAACTTCCCAAGTGTCATTATGAACCAAGCATTTCATATGTGTCAGCATACGAGGAAATACAGAAAGTCCTATAGTCGTATATCGCGATACTATGAGCTTTTGACATAATTTGTTTACGATAGTCCGAAGGGAATATTGAATGTTATAACACTAGTCGCAATGTGCGAAGCTATTCATGCGATTTTAGAGAAAAAAATTTAGAGTGACGATGCGAGAGAAGCACGAAAAAGAGTAAAAGCAGGACAGTAAATATTTTTTAATCAATTACTTGATTTATTTGCAAAATAAGTTGCTATTAATTATATAAAAAAAGAGAAAAAAGGCTAAAATGAAAGCTATTTAAATACAAAAAGGAAAGGGGTTTTTGGTAACTATTTGTATGAAGATAAAATACAATTTACAAAAGATGAATTAAAAACT
>NW_007405423.1:0-714 GCF_000475195.1 Diaphorina citri | reverse complement strand
GTTCGTTCTCGGAACGGCTGGCTTTCTCCTATCCTGTCTTCCTTCTCTCTTCGATTTCGTTACGATAAGACCTTAGCAGTCACAGTTTCCTCTATCATACCTCTTCAAAGAAAAAAAAAAATAATAATACTATCTCAAATTCTTTGTCGTAAAGCAGAGCTTTTTTTTATGTATAATATCCAAACACTCAGAGAAAATAACAATATTATCTAGGCAATAACTGATGTTCTTAGCCCACCATAAAAAGAACTGATTTCTGAGGTTTTTCACAACTTGTTTCTGATTTGTTTTCGCCAGATATTTCGACTGTATCGACATCTGCAAGGTTCACTGTGCTGGTTGGAATGAAGGCCACTTCACTGGCTGGAACGAAGTTCGTCTCTCGGGTACCTTACCACCCCTCTGTTCAGTACGCCATCTATCGTGTGTTCTGCTCACTGTACTTGAACCCACGGAGGCTGAGTTCACGCTCTTCCAAGAAGGACAAAGGTTTGTGCAAATTTGACTAGGCTGAACCCGGGGCCACACAATGAGTTTAGGCTCGGTCTAAGTTTAACTCTCGGACTGAGCAATCTGATTGGTTGGTTTTTAAAAGATTGCGTAAATCGAGATTAAGAGCGTTTTTAGGGGACAAGGTTTGAACAGCTTTAAAAATCGGAAATTTTTGATAAACTCCTCCCCTGTTGAAAATCGAACCTGATAAAACGGGGTTTT
>NW_007405422.1:0-714 GCF_000475195.1 Diaphorina citri | reverse complement strand
AGCGGCCCTATAACCGAGCCCTGGGGCACACCCGATCTCACCGTCAGGGCGGAAGAAAAGACGTCTCCCCTGACACCATCGATGGAGGCTGGAATTTTAACCTTCTGTGACCTATTCGAGAGGTATGACTGGAACCATTTATGAGAGGAGTTTCTCACGCCATAGAAAGGCAGTTTAGAGAGTAATATGGCGTGGTCAACGCAGTCAAATGCCTTCGAGAGGTCACAGAATGCCCCAACAGCGTGTTTGCCACTGGATAAAATGGAATTCAGCTGAAGAAAGAAGGACGAAACGGCGTCAGAAGTAGACTTTCCGGCCCTGAAACCAAACTGATGGTCGGTCAATAATCCATAGTAATCAAGATAGGAAACCAGTCTCGAAGCAACAATCTTCTCTAGAAGCTTGGAAATACTGCTCAATAAGGAGATGGGTCGAAAATTGTTAACATCCGACACTGGGCCCTTCTTGTGGATTGGAACAGTAACGGACCGTTTGAAAAGATCAGGGAACGTGTGAGATCGGAATGACGTTGAAAAGATGTGAGATAGAGGCTCTGCCAAGAATGGAGCGACCTTCTTGATGATGGTAATGGGTATGAAATCAGCCCCAGAAGAAGACTTGTTCACACTCAAAGATATAAACTTCAAGACCTCATACGGAGTACAAGGGAGAAGTACAAAGTCTCTATCTGGAGTGTGAAGATTCCTCAGAAAA
>NW_007405421.1:0-714 GCF_000475195.1 Diaphorina citri | reverse complement strand
ACAATCAAATCTGTGATATACACCTTACTTTGAAATTGCCGGCTTTCTTTTTATTTACATAAATAGGTACCTTCTTAAGTAACAATGGAGTGGCTAACCTAACTGCAACATTGCGTTACCAAAACAGTGTCATATTTATTGTGTTCAACTGGCAACACCTTGATTAACTCCGGAGGCGTAGTGGTCAAGACGCTCGCCTGGTAAACAGGAGGGCGTGGGTTCGATCCCAGCTCATTTTAGAGAATGCCTCCGGCGTTAACCTCGCCTAGTGTTTACCTTCCACACAAGAGTCGTATTATTATTCGGTCCATATTTTTGGAAAATTCGCGGGAAAAAGCAATCTCAAAAATGATTATAAGTTTGCATAATCTCAAATCACATGATAGGCGTCTCATACAAATTTCGGGTTGCATACCTTGAAATCAAATTACAGGCGTTACATACACTTGTGGTTTTCCTACACGCACAAACTGCTACTTAATAAACGATCCGGGGAGATTTTTACTTTCTATTTTCAGAGGGTTTGTCTGAACTCAATTTCTTTCATCCCTCCCTCCTACCCTTCACTCCCTCTCCCTTCCATTCTTCATTCCCTCTCCCTCCTGTCCTTCACTCCCTTATCTTTCACTCCCTCTCTCCCCTTTCAACCTCATCTCCTTGCAACTCGCGGTTTTTAGAGGAGCTTTAGAATGACTTAAATGTAAATCCCTTCAT
>NW_007405420.1:0-714 GCF_000475195.1 Diaphorina citri | reverse complement strand
TGGGAAGAGTGCGAGTTCAATAGTCTTGTCAAATAAATCATCTCGGATTGATTAATCTATTCGATTTAAAACAGAGGGCGTTAACCCGTCATACAGACTTGTGAGAGAAATCTACTGGGAACGTCCACTGATCGTCCAAAATCTCCACTAACATTTTTTCAAACAGAGCCTTTGTGGAGCTTGTGGCAGTCAAGTTAGGTTGGATGTTTGGTCTGTCACTGTCTTGTAAACGGTGGGTCGCGGGTTGGATTTCCGCCCGGAAATGCGATCTTTATCTTAAACAGCTAAGGGGTTCGTTTTCGGAACGACATTCTCCTATTATGTATATCCCTGGTGGTGTAGTGGTCAAGGCGCTCGCCTGGTAAACAGGAGGGCGTGGGTTCAATCCCAGCCGAGGTATGGAATTTTATCTGTTAGTCCCTTAGCCAGATTAAACAGGTCTACACTCTCTGTTCAAATTCCCCCAGCCAGACTAAGCCTCGGTGGTTTGGTCAAGGCGCTCGCCTGGTAAACAGGAGGGCGTGGGTTCAATCCCAGCCGAGGTATGGAATTTTATCCTCAATAGCCTGGTAAACAGGAGGGCGTGGGTTCAATCCCAGCCGAGGTATGGAATTTTATCCTCAATATAATTTGAGATGCGAGCAGCTCCCATGGCGTAGTGGTCACTGCGCTCGCCTTGCACGCGGGAGACCCGGGTTCGATTCCCGGCGGGGT
>NW_007405419.1:0-714 GCF_000475195.1 Diaphorina citri | reverse complement strand
GTCCTTCACTTCATTGTAAACTGAAGACACTTCCCTTTATCGTTCTGTAACTCAGTGTTCAAATTTCAATCCAACGCGCAACTGCATCCCTATTTCATGTAATGAAAGGTATTACTTTCATTACACCATAACACAATCTCTCTAGAGAGACGTGTTTCCAATGGAACATACGAGAGGAAAAATAATAAGATTTGTGTTTGTTTGAAAGATTTAGACCACCGTGGATTCTAATGATTAAGAATTAGCCAACTCGATAGCAATCGTCTCTAATTTGCTTAACAATTGTTGCCCGGGTATTGTAATATGCATTATTATATGTTTTTGTGCTGTGGCCGTGCAGACCTGATTTGCATTTCTGATTTATTTCATGTACCAGGTAAAAGCCCCATACCATTTCTAACTAGAACTGCTTTACATAATGAGCTGGATACACAATGCATGTCATTATGTAGGTAAGAGCAGCAAGCTTGCTTCTGCAGTGATTCTCTCCAAGCTGCCGTGGGTAGACAGGATGTGGTGGAAGAAATTTCCAATCGAGAAAATTGCTCTTGTTTTGTAGTAGGAAGATACACAACAGTTTACATTCTACATCAATCTTAAAGCATAAATAGATTGGTTAACTTCCAAGGTAGCCTTGAGCCCAGCTGCTAGCTGCTTGAAGTAGCAAGGTAGCTGCTGAAGATGTCAGAAGTTCCTTCACGCCAGTGGTCTGCT
>NW_007405418.1:0-714 GCF_000475195.1 Diaphorina citri | reverse complement strand
TTCCAAATTATTGGTGGAGATGTTTGATACTTGAGCTAATGAGTTGACAAAAAGTGTCTCTCTCTAGGGTTATTGACAGTTTTTGAGCTAAACAGGTTGCTTAGCTCACATTACATAATAGCTATTTACTTCCTTATTGTCTTGTAGGTATCTTTATGCACCTAAATTTGTTTATAAAATAATTGGGTGGGTAGGTACCTATTTTAATGCAGCATTTTTTCTTAAATAGGTATTTACCAATTTTTCCATAAGGGTGGGTCAATAAAATTTAAAAAAAAGAACCTTCGAAATGTTTTATGTAACTCACTTTTGCGGCTGAATCTTACAATGAAATCAAATTCAATTTTATTATAGTTGCTGCTATTAGTATTAGGTAATTAAAAGAATTTGCTAGTTGAAATTGAATAAATAGAAGATGATTTAATTAAAACTGAAACTACTTAACTAAAAAATGTAAGCTAAGCCAAGCAAAATCAAAGCCAACATTATCGATCGCACAATGCTTACCCATGTTCCTTTTCCGCGTTGAGGAAGCAACAAGTGTCCTCCCTGGAAATTTACATGCTCGCTTTTCAAAAGCTTTCTAATCTTCCTATTCTTGTTACTTATTTCTTCTGAAGCCGTACCAATCGAGAAAATGAAATGAATTTTGAAATTTTATAATAGCCACTCAGAAATTGTTAGTTACCACAACAAATTCCTGCTACCTATTAC
>NW_007405417.1:0-714 GCF_000475195.1 Diaphorina citri | reverse complement strand
TTCTAAATGACAAGGAAAAGAAAATAAAGAAAAAGTCCCCAGAGATCTGCAGAACGTAAACAATCCTTTTAGTCTATGGGGTACAAAGCAATTCAAAAAGAAAATCCCTGTGCTAACTGATGTGCTTCTTTTAGCTTTTAAATTGTGTCCATAACTCCACACATATGTATAGTTGACGCCGCCGCGCCGTCCAACAAGATGAATCTATGTTGTCGAGGCAGTGGACGATTTCAGTCGACATCGATCGAGACGATCGACGACAATGTGTGGACACGGCATAAGGATAAAACATTACTTCAGTCCTTTGAATAGGGACGATTAGTTCAGTGAAGTTCAGAACTAACTCAGAAAAAAGGTTCCTGCTGTAGAATTTTTCATCCTTTGTGGTTTTCTACTAGTTACCAAGGTGGACTTCGTATTCGGAGATTGATGGTTCGAGTCCAAGTCAGGCCATAAAATGCAGGGCATCCTTTTATGACAGTATTAATCATTGAAACGATCTTTATGACAATCATTCATGCACACAATTGAAATTCCCTTTTTTCCCTCCATGCATGTAAATTAATATTCCGCTATGCGAAAAATTCATTGTACAGTTTTCCGTATGGGTATGTTTGAATATAATATAATAACAAAAAATATAAAATTCTCGATGGAAATGAACATACTTTTTCCTCTCGCATAATCCATTTAGGGCCACATTTTCGAGTCCAT
>NW_007405416.1:0-714 GCF_000475195.1 Diaphorina citri | reverse complement strand
ACGGCCGTCGATCGATATGAATCGACGTCGACCGGGTCGACCGATGGCCGGTCGACGTCACATCTTTAGATAGATGGATAAATAGATATTATTTTATCCATCGAAAGTACTCCGTAACTTTCATAGGTACCTTCAGTTACGTACGGCTTTACCTACTGTGAACCATTCCTACACATGTTCACGTTTGGTGAATAAAAATAAGGTTGGTAAACTTGAAAATAAAAATAAAAAAAATAAAAAAAAAAACTCAATTAACCTGTTTACCGAACTTATGAATATATTTATGGTCCTTTTGGCTTTTGGACTTGGGTTAAAATTTTCTTCTTGCCAAATTCTTGTCTACTGAAAGACGAATGCGTAAAATACTTGACGGATCTTATAAATAGTTGGTGGTTCTTACCAGAATAAACGATGATGTATTCTTTTGTCCTTATCTTAAGGAATTCCAAAACTCCGGGAGGCTCCAGCTAGTGTGCAAACTAAAGACTACAGAAGAGAGGGAATTTCATTATTTCAACACTACTCCGTATACCTCGTTTGAAATCAGTGTTACCACATGCTTTACCTAAAATTTGATGCTAAAGTAGTAGGTATTTAAGTATTAAAATTTAGTGACTTTCACATTTTCTGACAGGCAGACTCTTTGAGTTTTAGTCAAAATCAAGCGAACCTAAAAAAAAAAAAAATCACGGGTCCAAGAGGTAACGTAAAATA
>NW_007405415.1:0-714 GCF_000475195.1 Diaphorina citri | reverse complement strand
GCGCTGTCCCTCTGTCGATTAACACAGGCCACAAATGAACCGAACAAATTTGGTGAATTTGACATCTCCACTGAACATGGTATAGGACTATTGGGTAAGGTTAGAAAAGGTAAGGTTTAAAGAAAATTTGAAAAATACTAAAAGGATAGCAAACACGTTTCAAAATCCCAAAATGCAAGTGGGTGAACTTGTCAATGTGTGTAAATATTATAGGTACAAGGGTACACAGATTAGGTATCTACCTACATCCATTGATTTTCAAAATGCAAGTGGGTGAACTTGTCAATGTGTGTAAATATTATAGGTACAAGGGTACACGGATTAGGTATCTACCTACATACATTGATTTTCTTCTTCCTAGCTCATCTAGAAGTGGGTTAGAATTTGTATACGTGAGTCAGTCAGTTACACAAGGGGCTGTATATATTATGGATAAGATCCTGAGTACCATATGTATCTAGTAACTATGAACTTGTGTATGATATAACTGACGGAATTATATCGCGATAAAGAGTTGGACTTGGATAATTACTTGAATTGCATCGAGAATCTAAATGCACCACTTGTACAGGTCATAGGGAGAAAGGAACCTACAATCCACCCTAGTTTAAAGTTAACCTTGGACTCCGTAGCCCCGTTGTACCCTAAGCCGTAGACGGTGTAACCTAGGTAGTAGGTATCCTATATCAAACCCTAAGCCGAAGCCGTGGTGTA
>NW_007405414.1:0-714 GCF_000475195.1 Diaphorina citri | reverse complement strand
CCTATTAAACCAAAGAAATAAATAAGTTGGCTGTGCCTGGTTTCTTTGCCTATCCAAGAACAGAAAAATTTGGTGAGATAATTTTCGTCCCGACCGGTATTCGAACTTCACTCGACAACGGGGCGGGCTTTACTTTGTAGAAGCTCAACCCATCCTTTAGGGCTGTTTACTCATACACCTAAGTCTCAGGGTAGGCTTTACGCTATGGAGTTAAGAGTTTTCATAGATTTTACGCACATCTATATTTGCCTATTAAACCAAAGAAATAAATAAGTTGGCTGTGCCTGGTTTCTTTGCCTATCCAAGAACAGAAAAATTTGGTGAGAAAATTTTAGTCCCGACCGGTATTCGAAACCAGCTTCACTCGACAACGGGGCGGGCTTTACTTTGTAGAAGCTCAACCCATCCTTTAGGGCTGTTTACTCATACACCTAAGTCTCAGGGTAGGCTTTAAGCTATGGAGTTAAGAGTTTTCATAGATTTTACGCACGACTCACTTGGATTATTCAGAAGCTTGGCGTTGGCTAGCGGGACATTGTAATCGTTTCGCCAGATGTACTCGTTGCTATTCACCTCCTCAATGTAAGGATAGGGACGTTTCGAACTCATCAGGTCTTTTCTCCAGCGCCGCAACTGATTCTGACGGAACTGACGGCGCTTGCGAATATTCAACGGAACCTGAAGAGGAAACGTGATTTGTAAAGGGGTGCATTA
>NW_007405413.1:0-714 GCF_000475195.1 Diaphorina citri | reverse complement strand
AGAGTACAATATTATACCACAGTACTACAATATTATACCAAGCGTACCACAAGACTACAGAGGTAGGTACTACAGTACAATCGAATCAGGATAAACTTAACAATCATAATAGAGTATACATAGTGTACTACAGGAGGTACTTACTACAGGAGGGTAGAATACCTAGATGTACACTACAGCAGAGATACAGTCGAACTTGCATTATTGAGAATTCCAAGAACCCAGCATTTTTCTCTCAAATTAGAAAGGTCGTATGAGATAGTCTTCAACATTTTTTTTTTTTTTCTAACTGAAAAATAGGACTACTTAAGTAGGTTTAACTTTCTGATCATCCGGTATAATATAGAAACCACATCTGCATCGAAAACCCAGAGTCCGTCCGGAACTCCGGAGGGACTTGAAGCAAAACCGAGTGTAACAGAAAGAAATGGGTACTAAACAGTGTTTTATATTCTCACACTGGTACAATATCCCCTATTCTACATCCCCGTGTCTACAAGATATTTCTACAGTGGTACAACATCCCCTAAAACTCCCCATCTCTAAAACCATCTAGGTACAGTAGTATATCCTCATATCATCCCATGACTGGATTATTTAATAGGTGCTCATAATGTCCTCTTCCTACGCTGGCTGGGTTATTGTATGCTGTGTGTAGATTATGTAGCAGATGTGTGTGCCGTGTACTTGTTCGCATATTTTCACAAGGGGGAG
>NW_007405412.1:0-714 GCF_000475195.1 Diaphorina citri | reverse complement strand
AAAACAAAGAAAAAAATTGCAAAAAGAAAAAAGAACCGTAGGTACTTAAATAGTGGTTATGCATTTGGGAAAACATTTAGCATGAAAGGTCGATTCCTATGTAAAAAGTCCTCGAAATCCAAATCTGAAGTCAAAACAGCGAAAAATTATTATAAAAGGTTGAAAATTCAATTTTTATTTGACGTCCCAAGGAAAAATGTAAAATAGTTGCCTCTGATTCTTGAAAAAATTGCTTATTTTGCCATGTTTTGAACAAATAAATGTCATATTTTCCAAAATAGGTAAGTGCCATATTGCCATGTTTTTTGGTGCCATATTTTGGAAAAATAAGTGCCATATTCTGAACTTCTCTACTAATAACTCTAATTGCCTAGGCATCTACAACATCTACATATGTATTATGTAATATTTGGTTGAGACTGTTGAGAGCTTTTATAAAGTTCGGCATCACACTTGTTGTACACAAACACAACCCGTGGTTAATTAATAAAAAAACATTTTCATAAATAACCAGATCATGAAATACTTACTCGTAATTCGAACTTGTAAAAAAAAGTAAACCTATTTATAAGAAACCACAACAACAATAGAACTATACAATACATAATGAATACAAATTATCCAATTGATAAATGAAATCGCAGAGCATATCAATTTGTGTTTTCGATGGGGAAATGTGTGTTTTTTTTTTTTTTTTTTTTTAAAAGGGGGAAT
>NW_007405411.1:0-714 GCF_000475195.1 Diaphorina citri | reverse complement strand
TGGAGGCTGCTATCATTTGTAAGGTTCTTACACAGGGAGGAACTCTTACGTCCCATACATGTGAGACATACTAGCGTGTGCATGGTGCTTTGTAAACAATCATCCATATCATCTGATACTACAAACTTATCTATACTATGCAGAGTAATGAATAGACATTCCAGTACTTGATTTGCACAAGAGTACAATGTATGATAGTTACTTGATACGACAGGAGAAAACTCTATTGTTGTGTTGAACTTGATGACTGTATGATTGAGAAGATCCAGTACACTAAGGTAGATCCCTGTTTGAAATATGCCAAATGCTTGACTCCCATGAATAGATATAGCAACCAGGTAGAGACTACCTGCTTTCAAACTGAGACATCTAGTATCAAAGTCAGCTGTAGGTTGAAGTCCTTGTTTAATATAAGCATACAAGAGACAGATGAATGCTTTGCTGTTGACTTTCTCTTTGAGTTTAAACCAGTTCCTATCCTCAGGATCTTGGTCTGTTATTCCTTTACCATCTTTCAGTACATATTTACACCAGGATCTGAGCTTAGCAATGGACTTGTCTAGAAGCTCAAGCACTTTCTTGCCTTCATTAACAAAAGCTTCATACTCATCTGGTATTGTTACATCTTCATTTCCAACAAACATGCTCTTCATGAGATGAGTGACCCAACGTTTGGGTACTTGATCCAGACAGAAATCATCAAACATTTTGGTT
>NW_007405410.1:0-714 GCF_000475195.1 Diaphorina citri | reverse complement strand
CAACAGGTGTTTATTTACAGGTAGTTACGGTTACGGTACTTACATAAGGGCTTATTTACCTATTGTAAAATGATTAATTGTAAGTTCCTACACAATTACATGTCCTTGTTTGTTACCTTATGCTTTGAAGAGTTGAGTTCACGTAAATAATGATGGTGTGATCTAATTACCTGCATTGTCTTATTACAGTTAGGTATTTACTGTGCACATACAGGTGCATTTTTTTATTCTTCCAGTACCTTCTCTTCAATTTGGTTATGTAAATTTGCTTAGGTACCTATCGTCTGAGATTTATTACTTTGTATAAGAATAGGTAGGGAAGTTTGTTTCATGAGAAAGTTTTGCTATTTATTTGAATTCCAATAGTGAGAAAAGTAAGGGTAATACCTTATCCACTAATCTTTGTCATTGGAATTATTGACAGTCAACTTTTTTGAGTTCTTTGTGTATTTAGATATTCAGCTTAGAACAAGTTGTTCCATTATACTAACACTGTGTATAAAAACTTGAAGTAAGTACTTACCAAGCAAACTTTCCCCCTTCAGATAATCCCAGGCAGAGGTCAAAAGCTACCCAGGAAAGAAGTTTTGGATCAAAGAAAGTGAACTCTTTTTTAAGCATGGATTAAAGAATGTCCATTATTGCATCAAAAACCTTTCTTCAGTCTGTAAAGCAAAGTATTGTATCCTTTATAAATAATTAATTTAATATTTA
>NW_007405409.1:0-715 GCF_000475195.1 Diaphorina citri | reverse complement strand
TAGACAGGCTCTTTTCATTTGCACCTACCCCTCACCAAGATTCAAGATTGCACAATTTCAAAACGCTCGGGTGTTTTTTTTATATCGTGGATTTGGTACCCACGATCCACTTAATTTAATCATTACCGGTTTTGGTTCCCTTGTGCGAGCGGTCCAAGGATAAACCAAATTACTATGTCCTTGATTTCCAAAACACCCAACTATAGCTTTTGTGTTTTTTAATTCATTGCGAAAAGATTTTACATGATGGTACGCACCGAAATGTAGATGTACTGGGTGCTATTGATGTTTGATTGATGGTTTGATGATGATTGATGTTTGATGTATTGGTCATCTTTTTGATGATTACCTACACCCATATTTACGAACAAAATATTGGCTCTCCAGTTGCACTCAAGCATCAATAATTCCAAACATCTGATTGGCCAAAATTTGTTTCAGTCTGACTTGTCCATAAATATGGCTGTAAAGCTGTGTCCACACATAGTCGACGCGACGCCGTCGACCGACCGTCCATCGATGGTAAACTCTAAACTGCGGGAGTAAAGGGACTTTTCAGTCCCTTCCTAGTACTATAAATGAGGTATATTCTATTCTAAACTTGTAAACCTCTCTTTGGTAATCTTGTCAATCTTAATCTTGTTTTCTTCCTAATCTTATTAATAGAAGCTCGTATCTTCCTGCAATATTTTTTCCAAGTCGTTCTAGTTCTACT
>NW_007405408.1:0-715 GCF_000475195.1 Diaphorina citri | reverse complement strand
TGATGAAATTGGATCTTGAAAAAGTTCGTCCAGTTCAGATTTATGTGGCGTATGGTACAGGTGGGCCAATAAATGGTAAGTTTTTTAGGTGGGCGAATAAATGGTACACTTACCCTACCTATGTTATTAGGGGATGTGCCAATTTGCCAAACAAGTTGTATTCGATTATGTGAAATTTAATTCAGTCAAACATGACTGAACTGAACCGATGATATTCCGCTTTGGACGTAAACACAGCAACATCTCACAAGCTCATTGGTTCAGCCATACCTATTTGACTGAATTAAATTTCACATAATTGAATACAACTCCAGTCATTCAGTATAGTACTGGACCAGTAAGTGGAACAACATAAATTATACCCAAACATAAAAGCAGCCAGCCGTTCCGAGAACATGGGAAAAGAACCAGTGACCTAGTAGTGATACCTACATGAGTCACTATTGTGCCAAAAGCACATCTTTTTCTTGCATTATGGATAGTGAGAGTGATTGTTTAGTTAAACAGGGATTGAGAAATCAACTCAATCAACTGATTGGTAGGTTTTAAAACTTTGGAAATAATCCTTTGGACTATCAAAACTCAAATCCCCTAATCCCCACAGATCGCTGAAGTTAAGCAGCCTTTCTCGTGGTTGGTATCTGGCTGCTGGCTTTAATTACCTTTTTTTTAGTGTAGAGCTGGAGGAACTCACCTCCGGCCCTACATACAAGTA
>NW_007405407.1:0-715 GCF_000475195.1 Diaphorina citri | reverse complement strand
GAAACTGATGCCGGGGTCAACGCCTACAAGATACCCTCCTACGCTGACTTTCTCATTGCCTACAGCACCGTAGAAGGTAAGCCCCACCCCCTCTCTATATGTTTATTAAGCTCCGCCCCCTAATCCTCCTATATCCTAATCAACGCCTACCTCCTCTATCTATTTGTTTATTTAGATCCGCCCCGTAGCCTTGAAGCTCCAACCCCTAATTCCTCTATACTCTCCTCCTCGCCTTTCCTTTTTCTACCCCAAAAATGTGGGTTAGTCCGGTTTACCTCTTGGCCCCTCTTATAATCTATTTATGTATGGGGATCTGTTTATTTAATGTCTGTTATTTAGGATTCTTCTTGTACTATATTTTCGTCTTTTAATTTTCATACTTTGTAATAGAGTGGTTCACCAAAAAGTAGTTAACTTAATAGCTCCCTATAAACAATACAATATATATCAAGATTATATTTCCTCAAAAATAATATTTTCCTTTTTATAAGTATTCAATCAATCAAATCGAATAATGTATTCTTTGTGTTAAGCAGAACTATTTCACAACTTTTGTGCATATTACAGCATTACTAAGTACCTCCTTTGCAACCAATTTTTATATTTCAATAATATTTTTACACTGGTAATGCCACTTTCATATTTATTTAATTATAAAAATTAAATAATTATAAAACGACCCTTAAAAACATACGGTGCATCATTTTTAAAAGCC
>NW_007405406.1:0-715 GCF_000475195.1 Diaphorina citri | reverse complement strand
GTGAGATTTTGAAAGGGAAAATTACATACAGGATGATGATCCCTCGGTGGTTTTAAAAATCTAGGTTCGAAACCAGTTTTAGGAGAAAAATGTCGATTTCTAGAAAGATTTTAATGAGAACCCCTATTCCCACTATTTATTTATCTACCTAGGTTAAATTTCATGCGAAATCGAATAATCACCATTTTAGGAAAGTGGTAAGTAGGAAAGGTGAGAAAAAAATTCGACTAAAGAGTAAAGAAAGCGGTGCTTCTCCTTAATGAACACACCAGTGGTAAGTAGGAAAGGCGAGAAAAAAATTCGACTAAAGAGTAAAGAAAGCGGTGCTTCTCCTTAATGAACACACCACTGATTTTTTACTCTTGTATTTTCTTACGTTGATGCCTCTCCTGTGTTTTATTTTGCGTTCTCTGACAGTTGAGATATAGTTATAGTTGCCGTAAAGGAGGACAGGGACAGGATTTGTAAAGTTTCCCAACACGAGTCACATGACTGATGGTGGTGTTTAAAGGGGGTACCCCATCTTGCCCTTCTTCTAGCCCGTCTTGCCCCATGTTCCCCTACCTTGCTGTCATGTTAAACGAAACTGCCTTACTAGGACTTAAAGGAAGTGGAAAACTTTCTAATAACTGTGTACTGCGATTCTCGTGTAAATACGGGACAGGTAATCTTTCAACCTCAGATCTTGGATGTAATAGGCTTTTTCAGAGTTTTT
>NW_007405405.1:0-715 GCF_000475195.1 Diaphorina citri | reverse complement strand
AGTTAATTTTTCAACTCACTGAACACGTTATTTTTCCATTACTTTTCTTTCTCTACTTCTTCCTTTTCTTCTTCTTTACCTTCTTCTTCTTCTTCTTCTTCTTTAATTTTTCAACTCACTGAACACGTTATTTTTCCATTACTTTTCTTTCTCTACTTCTTCCTTTTCTTCTTCTTTACCTTCTTCTTCTTTAGCTTCTTCTTCTTCTTGTGTGTGTTCTTTTTCTTCTATTCCCTAGTTCTTCTTTTTCAGCTTCTTCTATTTTCGTGTCTGGTTTCCTCTTCTTTTTTCTTAGTCTTGTTACTTTCTATTTTTTTTATTATTACCTATTATTTTTTTATTTCTCGTTCTCCCGATTTCTTCGTCTTTTCCTTTATTTTTGGTAGATTTATTTTCTTATTTTCGTCTCTGTGTGTCTTTTTCTTCCTTTTCTTTTTCCATGACAAAGAAAGTCTGAGATCAAGACGCATTTCTATAGGTATGAGTTTCAATCGATAAAGTAGACGGTAGACTCTGTTTACTGTTGTGGTGACTGTAGACTGTATAGACTCTGTTTACTGTTGTGGTGTCTGGACTGTAGACTCTGTTGACTGGTGTGGTGACTGTAGACTCTGTTTACTGTTGACTGTTGTGGTGACTGTATAGACTGTAGACTCTGTTTACTGTAGACTGTTGTAGTGACTGTAGACTCTGTTTACTGTTGACTGTTGTGGTG
>NW_007405404.1:0-715 GCF_000475195.1 Diaphorina citri | reverse complement strand
AGAAGAAGAAGAAGAAGAAGAAGAAGAAGACGACTCCTAAAAAAAGAAGAAGAAGAAGAAGAAGAAGAAGGGGGGGGGGAGGTGAACAAGTAGGTACCTACATCTTTTTTGTGCTAATTACTTGTTTTAGTACTTAATTTCTACTTGTTAATTATTCCAAGTTCTTACTCCTTGCCTATGTTAACTGTGCTTGTGTTGTCTTACATGTGTTAATGTGTTATAATTATAATAAAGACAGCTGTGTCGTAAGAGATGGGTACTAAATTAGCAGAGTCCTTAGTCCCTCTTGTAAGTATTTATTTAGACCAAATAAATTAGACGCGCATAGGCGGTCTTGCCTAAATTTTTGGGGGGGCTTGATTTTGAAGGTACACCTTCAAAATTTTGATTTAGCTTTATGTAAAAAATCTGGTGTGAACATCACACGACTTTCCTTATCCTATTGAATGATGCTTATTTGAGTATTATTTTACCCTAACTTTTACCATATCTCTAACCGTTTAGTCGGTATAGCTGAAAACCGCCAAAAAACGGTCGAAATCCGTCCAAAAGCGGTCAAAATAGCGCCAAGCGCAGCACCTATCTTAACTAAACGTTTTGTGTTGCATCCTTGTCACATTTGTGAACTACATACCAAATTGTTAAACTAGACCGAAAACCGCCAAAAAGCGGTAAAATGCCGCCAACCAATGCACCGATCTTAACCAAAAGTTTC
>NW_007405403.1:0-715 GCF_000475195.1 Diaphorina citri | reverse complement strand
CAGCACCTATCTTAACTAAACGTTTCCTGTTGCATCCTTGTCACATTTGTGAACTACATACCAAATTTCAAGTCTCTATAGCTCATACTGTTCCCGAGATATTGTTAAACTAGACCGAAAACCGCCAAAAAGCGGTAATAAACGTTTTCTGTTGCATCCTTGTCATATTTGTGAACTACATACCAAATTTCAAGTCGCTAGTTCTTACCGTTCTCGAGATATTTTGTTTACAGACGGACAACAGACAGACACACAGATACACACACGGACCAATGGCTGAAACTTCGGATTTAGGCTCTAGGGACCTCAAAACGTGTTTTGGCACCAAAAACTGACCATCGAAAATTTGACCCGATTACATTACTTTCCTTCCTATAGGATAAGTCAGAGATACACACACGGACCAATGGCTGAAACTTTCGATTTAGGCTCTAGGGACCTCAAAACGTGTTTTGGCATCAAAAACTGACCATGGAAAATTTGACCCGATTACATTTCTTTCCTTCCTATAGGATAAGGAAAGTAAAAAATGGTGTTTTGGATTATTATTCGGAAATCCAATTTTATCTAGTGTAAGAGGCCCTGATAACTTTGGGGGGGCTTAAGCCCCCCAAGCCCCCCCCTATCGCCGCCTATGCTAACACTACCAGCTATAACGTCTACCTGGCGAGATTTGTATGTACGTATAAACTACCTACCTAATTTATAACGTATA
>NW_007405402.1:0-715 GCF_000475195.1 Diaphorina citri | reverse complement strand
TCTAGATTTGATAGAGGGAACTGTAAGAATGGAGGTCTCGTCAAGAAATCGAACAGAGAAGGAGGACAGGATAATAAGAGAACCGATTATTGAACGAATTTTTTGCATTAGAGTACCTACCTATTCTTGTAATGGAGGAGTTGCAATTGGGAAAATATTATTAATAGAAGGTCGATTCCTACGTAAAAAGTTGTGAAAAATCCAAATCTGAAGTCAAAACTCCGAAATAGTAACTTTAAAAGGTCGAAAATTCAATTTTTAATTGCCGTCCTAATGAAAAAGTTCGAAGAGTTGTGACGTCAGATTTCACGTCAAAATGCGCAGAAACGCTTGCGAACAAACAAACGAAGCGGGAGTCATGAATTATGACGTCATTGCCTACTGGAGCGTATGCCGTGACGTCAAAGTTTATGATTCACCGGTATTTTTTAAATCGATTTATCTCGGTATCTAGAAGTCGTAGAAGAAAAAGAAAAATTCCGTTGGTCCTCATTTTTCCTGCTCTATGACATCACCCAAGTAAGCGCAACTGATCTATTGTGCACATTTGAACATGCATAGTGTCTGGATGCTTTTTTATTGACAGTAAACTAGAGATTACCATTACACCAAATTAAAGATTAAGACTTATAAAACAGACAAAAACTACCCCGCGGTAAAACGAACAAAAAGTCGCGCTTCGACTTTTCCTTTTTTCCATTTCATTAAAACGAAG
>NW_007405401.1:0-715 GCF_000475195.1 Diaphorina citri | reverse complement strand
TCTTTATAACATTTTGAGGTTGAAGATGCCAATGAGACACGGAAGTAGAGATTGTAGATATAGGTGAGGATATGATACATACGAGTACAAACATATTGAGAGTGCCACCTTATCGTTAATGGGTTTAGGGGGTCTCTGAAAATCTTTTTATGTACTACTTATAGGTAATTGGTACTTTACTTTTGTTTTACTTTCAATAAATGGACTGGCTGACTGTGTAATCTCCACCTGTTAAACTTACGTTGCTTCGAATAATGAAGTCAATAACTACGGGACAGATCAGTCCAGCTATGGTACCGATTCCATTGGACATTCCCATGAGAATACTGGCGTACCGCGGTGCTATGTCTAAATGATTCACATTGTACCCTGGAAAGTTAAAGGTCAAAGTCAGTTCTTCAATTTTGTTGCTGGAAAGCAATTGAAAATGAAGTGATGGGGACATTATATTATGTCTGTTTGAATAGTGTTTATATCGCTATGTTGTATAAGTACCTTCAAATAAGTAATCTCGAGGTTTAAGACATATCGGAGTCAGACTTCACATACACCCCATAGGTACTCTCACATCTCGCAGTAAAACCTAGTACTCACCGGAAACATTTTGTTTCGCAACAGTTGTGAACAGTTGGGAAACAAATGTTTCAAATACTGAACAACTTTCAAGATTGCAATATTGATATAGAATTATATATGAATAGATTTATTAATAATA
>NW_007405400.1:0-715 GCF_000475195.1 Diaphorina citri | reverse complement strand
TTCAGTTTCGGTTTCGGAACTGAGATCCGAAACCTTAGAGCGTTTCGAAACCTGGGATCCGGAGCCCTGAAAAGTTTCATTTTTCCCATCACTAATTCTATCATCTAAGTACCTACCCAGTTAACTCTCTATAGTCTATAGGTATAGGTAGCTCCATAGTGCACCTTATTCCACGATCGCCTTGGGAAAAGGGGGAGGATCTCATCCTGTAGTGAACATAATGAACAGTCAATAGTTAACTTATAGAGAGAATATATTTGATTAGGTACCTACCTATTCATTACTATTATTTTTTTAATCTACATACCATATATTGAATTTGTTATCATCGCCTCATGATAAGAACTAATGTGCTACTGATTTCGTACATTGGGTACCTAATTAATTAGGTTACTAAACAATATGAATTTATTATTTACATTCATGTTCATTGTACATATTGTACATTCTGATTTCCTTCATGTACCTTTATTTTAAAGATCAAAATCAATCAAATAATCAAATTATTTGTGGAAAAGCTCTGCTTTAGCTTTTGTCGAACTTTTGTGAATATCACAGCATTTCTAAGTGTCTTCTTTCTTCTTTGTAATGAATTTCCATTTGTCAATATGTAGTCTTTTTACACTGGTAATGCCTTCACTGGTCGCTACTCGATTAAAGTAGCTACTCAATTGTCCTCACGAGGCTGAGTGCACCCCGAACTCCAAGCACAAAG
>NW_007405399.1:0-715 GCF_000475195.1 Diaphorina citri | reverse complement strand
AAAAAAAAAAAAAACAGATTTCTCTATACTTATTGTCTAGATTTGAAGGTAGACACATATTTTACTGGTTCCCCCTTTGCTCTTTTGTCAACCCTCCTGATTATAATAATAAAATTATGAGAACACAGTTTTTTTGTGTATCCAATAAGTAAATTCCTACTCCATAATCCATGCTTAAGTACTGTTTGGTACATATTTTACCATACCAGGTTGGGTACAGAATGACATACAGATGTTTTTGGTTTGGAGAATAGGGGGTGAAGAACTTCAAGGTATTCAAGTAAAATTAAGAAAAAAAAAATCTCAATAGGTATATCCCTACAATATTCCTGCCTATCGAAATCATATGGACCTACTATACCTTGTTTCTGTGTTCGCAGCAGAAAATGATGAAAAATTTGACGTTTTTCAAAGTCAAATATCTCCGGCTAAACTTAACCGATTTTGATGAAATTTTTTTTCAATTTGGTCTACTTCAATGCCCCAACACACACACGCAATCCGTTTTCTTCTGTCATTTGTGGCTGTCTGCCTACAACTACCTGAAAACGGCTACTTTCCCTGTCGCGTATAATATCTCTAGTAGCGCGGTCAAACTTTCTTGACTTGGCGGGGCGGAGCGCTACCGCGCTCCTTAATTATCCAAAACCCGGAACAAACCAGAGTCAAAATCCTCTTCCAAGAAATGTCACATAAATCTTCTTTTTAAAATTAA
>NW_007405398.1:0-715 GCF_000475195.1 Diaphorina citri | reverse complement strand
TCATGATGTAGGTAATTGAAGTTGAAAGAAGAGTGCTAGTTACTGGCAATGTTTTCTTTTCTTCATGATGTAGGTAATAGTAATTGAAGTTGAAAGAAGTTTGCTAGTTGGCAATGTTTTCTTTTCTTCATGATGTATGTAACTGATAAGTAAATACATAACTCCGTATTGAGTTTTTAAAAAAGATTTATTTATTTATTTATTGGAAAAAATAATAAATTGATTATAATAAAAATGTAAGGTACCTAATAAAAGCAGTCTAAGGTACCTAATAAATAAACATGGGTTCACCTGTCAGGTCTACCTGATGAGCACACACTATCAAGTAGACCTGACAGATGGACCTGATCAGGTGTATCTTACAGTGAGTGGCTGGCCAAAGAAAACCCCAAATAGAAAAAAAAATCTGCATTTTACGACTGGTGCCCTAAATCACCAAAGTATGGAAAAGTATTTACAATTCCATATTTCGATATGATTCGTCCAAATTCAAATTCTGCTTTTCCATTGGCTATTACACTTGGAAGATACTTTTCCATACTTTGGTGATTTAGGGCATGGAGCTCTTTTTTCCTCCTTTTGAAGATGATGCATTTAATTCGTTGAAGTTGAAATGCATTGCATTTGGCATTAGGGCAGTACCCATTGCCTTACTAGTACTGCACGACACATTGCATATCTACATCGTTTTCAATTACCAGGCGCTAGAAAGCAC
>NW_007405397.1:0-715 GCF_000475195.1 Diaphorina citri | reverse complement strand
TCTTCCTTCTCTCTTCGATTTCGGGACGATAAGACCATAGCAGTTACAGTTCCCTCTGTCAAACCTCATTAAAAAAAAGTTCTCTCATAATATGCGTTATTTCGTTCACGATAGTTACACTGCCCTCACGTCACGTCAGACGTCAGGGTAATGCGTTTCTACCTTAACAGTTGCAAATTCTGTAAATTTATTTTTATGATAAATAAAAGTCACAGGAAAGTTAACTATTTATGTATATCGAAAAGCCAAAAAAAGCGTCAATTTTTAAAAAAATTGCTGAAAAAGGAAAAAGAAAATATAGTTTTTTTTTTCCAATCTCGTTTACTTATTTATTCAGATCTAGTTACTGATGTACTATGTACTTTCTATCAGGTACCTATAAATCTATTTATTTTCTCGCTGTGGAAATCGGAAAATGAACTCTTTTTCTCAGAACTATAAAAAGAGGGGGAAAATATAAAAAAAGCTCGCTCTTTGATTTTTTTTTCTCGATCCAATAATTTTTCCAAATGAAGTTCTGTACCTACAAACCTACATTATAACTATCTGGGTAGGTAGGTACAAGGTACTTTATAAAATTTAGAAAAAAAAACTTGTTAATAAAGAGAGAAACATGAAGTTCTTAGCAGAGCTTTTTTTTTACTTGAAGAAAATCATTAATAAAATAAATAATATTAAAAAAAAGTTAATAAAAAGATGTAGTTTTCAACATGAC
>NW_007405396.1:0-715 GCF_000475195.1 Diaphorina citri | reverse complement strand
GTCAAAGGAGTTCTGTATGCAATAGTTGGATTTTTCCTGTGGATTCTTACACGAGTAACTATTGGAGTTGTGTGACAATATCGCGACACTATTAGGCCACAGCTTATTTAGCCCATACTTATGGATAGGTACCTACTTGGGCTACATGACATTTTTTTAAAATACTTGTACATTTTGCTCTTACTGATAATTAATTTTATTTTATCATTAATTTTATTACTAGTGGTTCTATGAACTGTAGACCACACTCAGATTTTTTTGCCCAAGCTGGGATTAACAATAACGTCCTTTCATATCGACAATAATTTATTGTTGTTTAACTTGGTACCTATTTGAATTTTGGACAAATTTACGATTTAGAAAAATGTCCTGCTTTGAAAAAAATGTCTTCTGGGTAATCCTACGTATGAATGGGTAACCCCACGTAATACATAATTATGTCTCAAACCAAATAAAACTATCTACACGTCTTATATAGGTACCTCAGATATCTTCTTCTTCTTCTTCTTCTTCTTCTTCTTCTTCTTCTTCTTCTTCTTCTTCTTCTTCTTCGCCTTTTCCCATGTTCAGATGGGGTCGGCATTTGTCGTCGGCCTCTCAATCAGCTTTAGAGTGATCGCTTTGAGGCCAACTGATATTGGCTAAACAAAATTTTCCGAGTGGGATGCCCTTCGCACTCAACCTTCGCTATTGATATAGCGTGAGGAAATTTGGG
>NW_007405395.1:0-715 GCF_000475195.1 Diaphorina citri | reverse complement strand
ATTAACTACTCCCACCTAAATTTCTGTCTTTCTCTCATCTCCAATGTTCAAATGATAATTAGGACGAGAGAGAGAGAGAGAGCTAGAGAGAGAGAGAGAGAAAGAAAGAGCGAGGACTTTGATATGAACACCCTGTATATTTACATCTACATTGTTATTCCACATGATAAGTCCAAACCCATCTGAACTTTACCCTAACATATACAGAATGTATGTACATATCTAATATCCGTCCATTTATACATTATACATACCTGTGTATTAATCTATAACTATCTGGTCTATTCTCGGCGTATTTTCGAGAAACGATGGAATTAACTTCAAAAGGTCAATTACGCAATGATGACAGAGTGTTATAGAGGTTTTGTGTCTGTACAGAGAGGTTTCGTATATGGTATGTAGGGAGATTAAGAGGTTTTTGGAATTAGTCAATATAATTTACTAGCTGAATTCCGTCGCTTCGCTCCGGAATCCCGCTAGTTCATCCCGAGGCATGGCCAAACTTGTGGACGCAATGATGACAGAGTGTTATAGAGGTTTTGTGTCTGTACAGAGAGGTTTCGTATATGGTATGTAGGGAGATTAAGAGGTTTTTGGAATTAGTCAATATAATTTATTGACTGAAGCTCAACCCGTCTGTAGGGCTAGAAAAGGGAGAAGGGTCGAGGGTCGTCTCTTACCGTGGTTTTCGTTGAGTAGTTGAGATACTTATCAC
>NW_007405394.1:0-715 GCF_000475195.1 Diaphorina citri | reverse complement strand
GCTAGAGCTTTGCCTAGTTTGCCTACACTCTTATTATGTGTGTATTGCTCTAGGCCAGTCTAGCCAATGTCTCTCTCATCTAAAACATCCCACCACTAGGAAATAGGTATGATTATGGTTTTGATAACACTATTGATTAGGGTCTCATAACTCATAAATGCCAGCTTTGATCTTTGTGTCGATTTTAATGAGAGAAATTTAATGCGCTAGGAATGCGCAGTCTCGCACTAATGAGAAGAATGAGAGACTAATTGAAATAGTTTGCGAAACTTGGCAAAAAGTGAAAACCAATACAACACAATACAACCTACAAGTACCTATGTGTAAAAAGCAGTCTTAGCACTATGTTGTCGATTGAAATCGACTGAGATCAGTTCATAGTTAACAACTCTTTTTTTTTAAATTCAACTTTTTATTAAACTCTTTTTCAAAATCCTTACTACTTAAGACGCTCACCTGGTAAACAGGAGGGCTTAGGTTCAATCCCGGCCGAGGTATGGAATTTTATCCTCAATATTGTTTACGAATTTGACCACAATAATAGTAGTAGCCCATTGCTGCTGGGGAAACGGTAAAAGGGCCCCTTTAGTTCTATTTGAGCAGTACAAATAAAACAAACACTATTGTTATTATACATATTGATTTTCAGTCAATGTCTATTTCGACATAATGTAGACATACTTCATAGACAGGTGTACATAAATGACAACATGAT
>NW_007405393.1:0-715 GCF_000475195.1 Diaphorina citri | reverse complement strand
ATTGAATATTGTTCCCTCTAGCTTTGTGTCTCCTGCCTTAATATCTCTTCTAACGCTTCATCCATCACCATTATATCGCCATTGAAATTCAATTAGGTATCTTCGAAACAAAACGGCACGGCTCTACAGCATCAGGATTTTCCTGCCCTTCCTTTATCATCTTCTTCTTTAGCTTCTTCTTCTTCTTTGGCTTCTTCTTCTTTAGCTTCTTATCTCTCTTCTTCTTCTTCTTCTTCTTCTTTAGCTTCTTCTTTAGCTTCTTCTCTCTCTTCTTGTTCTTCTTCGTCTTCTTCTCTTTATTCTTTAGCTTACTTCTCCTTCGATATCTCCTATTATCTTCTTTTCTTTTTTAATTCAATTCAATTCAATCTTTATTGTATTGGTAATACACATTATATACAATTTACAAATAATCACACAATTTACAATAAACGATGACGAAAAACAGGTACCTATAACTAGAGCTTCTACCTCTTTAGCTTTTATCTTTTCTTCGTCTTCTTCTTTAGATTCATCTCCCATAACTTCTTTCTCCTCCTCTTCTTTACCTCCGATTTCTTCTTCTTTAGCTGCTTTCTCCCTTTCTTCTTCAACCTTCTCTACTTTACCTCCGATATTTTCTTCTTGCTCTTCTTTTACTTTTTCTTCAGATTCTTTCTCCTCCTCTTCTGCTCTCCCTGTCCCTGCATCCTCTTAATCTATTTATTCTTTAGCT
>NW_007405392.1:0-715 GCF_000475195.1 Diaphorina citri | reverse complement strand
CTATTTTACTACATACATAACCAAAATTGCTCCACTTAATCTGTGGGTCAATGTATGAAACCTCTCCACCTATGCTATTCCTATATCCCTATGCCTCCTTTACTATTATTTCCCATTCATTGTCAAGTCCACTTGTACAGTCTAATGTTGATATCACAGGTGTGTCATGACATGAGATTTAATAAGAAATTGTTCAGCACAGCCTCACTGGTGTATGGATAACACTCCCTCATTACAACAGGTAAAGTATGGTAAATTGTTTGGTGTTAGAAGTTTCTATAACAATATCACTCTTAGCTCAGAAAATGGAATGAAAACAAAATGAGATAAGGTTCCACCTCTGCCTCGTGTTCATAAAAGGGTATATTATTACTGATTTATTATTGATTTAACTGAAGTAAGCAATCTGTCAGCACTTTTGCTATGAAGTCTGATCAGAGGTCTGAGATCTATAAACAAAATGTAGAGTTGCAGAGATCCAGGACACTGGGTCTGACCATAAGAGACCAGTTAAAGGGTGGGTACTTATGGTTATGATGTGACTTTTATCAACTTTTCCCCTAAGATTTTTATTTAACTTACTCTGAAACTGAGTTGAAGATTTGGAGTGTGTGCTTGTTTGCTCGTTTGCTGCAAACTGGCTTCTGGCTGTAATAGTGACTCACAACCCACTTCTGCGAAATGAATCTTTGGTTCTTTGGTGATAAGGGTTACC
>NW_007405391.1:0-715 GCF_000475195.1 Diaphorina citri | reverse complement strand
TTTAAGACATTGCCATTGACAAATAGAGTCAGGAGGCATGTGTCATGTATCAATCCGCTTGATTCCTAAAGAACGGTGGATTGCCTTAGAATATACTTAGTAGAAGATGATAGTGGCTTAGTAGATAGTGGACTTCCGAGCATACCCGGTGTTTAGTAGAAGTGCCTTAGTGAACATAGTGGTTCTCAGTGGCAGAGGACGTTGACTGGAATGTTATGTCACACCAACAGTCCGCGCTAAACGAAAATAAATAAACAAAAATAAATATGTCAACTATGTAACAGAAATAAATACAGATTATAATAAATGCTTAGGATATTAATGACAACGATGATTCCTTAAAATTTGAAAAGAACTTACACTGCGGATATTGAATTGGTATCGTGCGACACTGGGCAATGCGAGAGATTCCCAAGTCCTACTTCGATTTTGCATTAGACTTGCGTCCTCAGAATCACCAGACTGAATTGTTATTACTGTTCATAATATGCTGATAAATCCTGTAGAGTTTTGCTAGTTATTACTATTACTGTTATGTGTTTTGTTATTTTAGTACTTTTTTGTTAATTTAGTACTGTGTTCTGTTGTGTTACTTCTTGTCAGGATGATTTCCTTCATTCAAATCATGAGATATAGGTATCATCTGCGATGTGAGAACTAACTCTCCACGTGGTGAACATGGAGTGTGAGAAATGTGAGATTGTGTTAAATACTT
>NW_007405390.1:0-715 GCF_000475195.1 Diaphorina citri | reverse complement strand
CGAACTTTGTTCCAAACAACTGTTGTAATTTGTAGCAATTTAGGCGAAGCCGGGGGTGTGATCTCTCGTCAGGTTTAACGTTTAGCTGACTCATCCTGAACCAATGTGTTATCAGATCAAACATTATGAGCAGTCGGGCTTGTACTTCCAAAATGTAACAGGTGGTCGAACTTTGTTCCAAACAACTGTTGTAATTTGTAGCAATTTAGGCGAAGCCGGGGGTGTGATCTCTCGTCAGGTTTAATTGAACTCATCCTGAACCAATGGTGTTATCAGATCAAACATTATGAGCAGTCGGGCTTGTACTTCCAAAATGATGTAAAACTAGCAGCTAGCTAGGCTGGTGAGACATTAGCTGGTCTGTTCTTTGATTGAAATCTAGATCTGTGACTAGATTTGGAGTGATCTCATCTAATAGGTACATAAAAATGAATATTTGTTTGTGTGTGTGTTTGTTCGAACTTTATGCCTAACCAAACCGCTCATCCGATTGCTATGAAACTTTGTCAACTTATTGCTTGCACTCCCGGTTCTTTGATTGAAATCTAGATCTGTGACTAGATTTGGAGTGATCTCATCTAATAGGTACATAAAAATGAATATTTGTTTGTGTGTGTTTGTTCGAACTTTATGCCTAACCAAACCGCTCATCCGATTGCTATGAAACTTTGTCAACTTATTGCTTGCACTCCCGTGAAGGTTATAGGCTATTTTC
>NW_007405389.1:0-715 GCF_000475195.1 Diaphorina citri | reverse complement strand
ATCTTTGCACTAAAATGTTGATCCTAATTCCTTCCTCTATGTGAGTCCAAATCTGTGTACCTACCTACAGTGTATGCTTAAGTGCATAACTTAGTAGAGATGTCACTATGTCTTTGGTTGACATATATGCACTTGCACTTAGTATGGTGTCACCATGACTTTGGTGGTTAATAATAAGTGAAGGTTATCAGTCCTACCTTCGGTAATTAGTGTGAATGTTGGAATCTCCTTGGGGAAGATCAAATCAGTTCTTATTTAGTTAGAAAATCAGGGTCATTTTGAGACGATTACTTAGCACAAAATGTAGAAAATGGACAAACAATGTTTTAAACCTGGGGTTTAGATGTAGGGATCAACTCATTTGTATGTGTGCCATTTCACAAAACAAATGACCAAGTCAGAAACAAACAAGTTCCTATACATATTATGTACATACGAGTATGTACACGAGACCCTATATTTTGAGTTTTTAGACTGCTCGGGTAAAAGGAATCTTTGGTCCTGTTCGATCAGGATAAACCAGGTATCTGCTATGGCAACATAGGAAAATATCTCATTTATCCCAATACATTCAAATGCTCCTCCCCTAACCCGCACTAACAATCATCCTTTCAATTTCACAGGTCGACCAGGCACGGACTACCCGATCCTGTCCGTGGTCCCCTACACCGACTTCTACTGCGACGACCAGCCCTACCCCGGCTTCTTCGCCGAC
>NW_007405388.1:0-715 GCF_000475195.1 Diaphorina citri | reverse complement strand
CAAAACCACTCTTTCACCCAACCGTCTTACATCCAGAACAGGAGAGAATCCATTTTATTTTACTTGGCTGTTGTGTTATTACAAAACTGTTTTTGTAGCGGAGATAAATATTTAATGTGTTGCATATTTGTACATTTATAAATTCCTAAAGCATAGTTTATCGGTATTCTCCTTACTGTTAGCACAAGTTTCTTACCAAACTACACTCACCCAGGTAATTATGAAAATTATCTCCTGAACAAATACCAAAGACTTTGCGTCACATAGTTACCTACGCAAACTAATCTAATTTACCTAAAATAAAGCTTACGTAGGTAGCTTGGTGGTTAGCTTGGAGCAGGGCCGTATTTCCCATACTTCATTTTTCCCATACTGAAAGGCCGGACTCTGAAAATTTGGACCCTCGGGCCCCCACTAGACAAAATCCTGGATACGGCCCTGACTTGGAGGGTATCGCGTCTGCATTGTAAGCGCTAGATGGCTGGTGCGATTCCCGCTTGGGCCGAGCTTTATCTTGAACAGATAAAGTTTGTTCTCGGAACGGCTGGATTTCTCCTATCCAGTCTTCCTTTTCTCTTCAACTTCGGGACGATCAGACACCTGTTTACAGTTCCCTCTATCAAGCTCTTCAAAAAAAAGTTTATCACCTGCGAACAAGGAGAGCTGACCCTAACAGTGGACACTGATGTAGGATTAAAGCAAGGGAGATATATAC
>NW_007405387.1:0-671 GCF_000475195.1 Diaphorina citri | reverse complement strand
TTTTATGCTCTTTTCCTCATCAGTCCTCTCTCTCTCTCTCTCTCTCTCTCTCTCTCTCTCTCTCTCTTGCTCTCTCGCTCTTTCTCTCTCTCTCTCCCTCGCTATTGTCTTTCTTTCGTAGTCCGTTTATTTTTCCCTCATCTCTTCTCTTTCTCTCCTTCGGCTCTTTACATCTCTCTCTCTCTGTCTCTCTCCTTCGGATCTCTCTCTCTCTCTCTCTCTCACCGGAAAGGTTTTATTATTTTTACTTTTTTTTTAAATTCTGTTGTTGTGAACAATTTATTTCAAAAGACAACGCTTCATACAGGGTGGTATAAAAGAAGAAAAGAAATGAAAAAAAATTTTTTTTTTTTTTTTTTTTTTTTTTCTTTTTATCGCCGATCTTATTTATTTCCGTAGCAATGAAATAACTGTTACGTTAGACTCGTGTGGTATGTGTTCTGGCATGCCCGTCCCGCAGTATGGCTCTCATCAGATGGGCGAGAAGAGACACAATACCTACTTTCCGATTTAGGTGCTGGGTTAACACGAGAACACCAGAAAGTAACCAGTTGAAATATTGCAACCAAAAAACGAGTGCAAATTGAGAAATCATAATTAGGGTAAGTGTACCATTTATTCGCCCACCTAAAAAACGTACCATTTATTGGCCCACCTGTACCATACGCCAC
>NW_007405386.1:0-715 GCF_000475195.1 Diaphorina citri | reverse complement strand
TTGGATAGACAACCTCAGTGGTGTAGTGGGTGGTGGACTCTGGATCTGCAGGTTGGTGATTCGAGTCCAAGTCAAGTCATGAAATTTAGCGTCGTGAATTTAGCGGGGATCGACATTTGGGATAACCATTTTTATTTTGAATAAAATTAAAATTCCATTTATAAAATAATAATTTTTTGGATAGAAAAGCATTGGAACACCGCTTTCCTTTTCCTGTCTACGGTTGTTTCTTCTCCAGTCATTCTCCCTTCTTACAACTTACCGAAAATGGCGACTATTCTTCTGCGTTTGTAGGTTCCCTTTTGAAAATCTGACGACACGCTACTGGAAAAGATAGTCATGAATTCATGATGGATTAGTACCTAGAGTAGAGATTTATATGTTTCTTTAACATGTTGAACTTCACTTTGACCTTAATATTCAGTAGAGCAATGGGTTAAGTTGGTATCTAGACAAGTGACTAGGGTAAATAAATATGTCTTGTTTATTTTCTTTTGTACAAATGAGGTTTCATTCCCTGTTTTCTTTCCTGAGAGAAGCAAAACAGCTGGGTGGTGTTTCTTTGACTGGATGTATTTAGAATCTTTTTAACCCATTGCTATAGGCGACTAACCTCGGACTTTTAGTCCACTCTAGTGGATGAAAACTTCAATCGTACTGTTTTAAGCTTTTAGAATCAAGCAGAAACTAAAACCTCGTTTTTTTACTGTTTTTT
>NW_007405385.1:0-715 GCF_000475195.1 Diaphorina citri | reverse complement strand
GACCAAATCGATCAAATGACCGAACATCAGCTGCAACAGGTGGTCAACTCCGTGACTGTGTTCTATCGTGTGACTCCCCGACATAAACTGACTATCGTGAAGGTAAGAAACAAATAAAATATAGTTCACCTAAAAAAAAAAGAAGAAAAACTTGGCATACTTTTTACCCGGGACGTGTTTTTCGAGAGGATATCACTATTTTTTGGATAGATATAACTCGGTAACTGTGGTCTATCGGTGAGGCGTCGACAGAAGGTGACTATTGTGAAAGTAAAAAGAAAACATATAAAAATTTGGCACACTTTTTGCTCTTTTTTTTTGAGGGGATATCACTAGTTTTTATAGTTATAGTTATTATTCGGTTTGTAGATATACCTCGCCGCGACACTAGTTGTCTTTTGTTAAGATAAAAGAAAAATATTGAAAAAAAACTTGACATACTTTTTGCCGGAAACAAGTTTTTTGAGGGGATATCATTACTTTTTGTAGTTCTATAAGTCGATGACTGTGTTTTCTGGGGCCAAAAAAGTAATTATCCTCTTTCCATTTGCAGGCATTCCAAGCGAATGGTGTAATAGTGGGTATGACTGGGGATGGCGTTAATGACGGTGTAGCGCTGAAGAAGGCAGATATTGGAATAGCTATGGGCAAACAAGGAACGGATGTGTGTAAGGAAGCGGCTGATATGATTCTGGTGGACGATGATTTCAATACC
>NW_007405384.1:0-715 GCF_000475195.1 Diaphorina citri | reverse complement strand
AAACGTCCTTGCTTTTAGTACATCGTAAAAACTCCCCCTATATCCCCCTTGCCTTTGCCGTTCGGTGTTAAAGTTTACTAGGAGGGGGGTCTATCAAATTTCAATCTTCTCAAGGAATTAGACTTTCGTTTTCACTCTGTATTGAATCGTACGTGTATAACTTATAACAGGCATAACTTGTAGGGGCTGGTCAGCCCCAAAGGACGGGTTGAGCTTCTACGAATCTATAACAGGCATAAAGCCGAGCGGCAAGCATTAATGATAGGCTTCTGTCTTGAGGGCCAGCCAAACGGATATATCTTGTTAGCAACCTCCGTGGCCGATTGAGTATCACACTAAGCTTGTACTCCAGAGGTCCCGGAGGATCGGTCTTACCAATCATAGTCACGGAGATATTGAATCGTACGTGTATAACTTATAACAGTCATAAAGCCGAGCGGCAAGCATTAATGACAGGCTTCTGTCTTGAGGGCCAGCCAAACTGATATATCTTGTTAGCAACCTCCGTGGCCGAATGGGTATCACACTAGGCTTGTACTCCAGAGTTCCCGGAGGATCGGTCTTACCAATCATAGTCACGGAGAGGTTGTTCCATTACTACAAAATAAAATGAAAATGGCACTGAAATACCTGGGGAAAAAAAGAGGTTTGATAATTCGCCCCGGACGGGAATCGAATCCGCGACCTAGCGCTAACAAGGAAGCCGCCAGAAACA
>NW_007405383.1:0-715 GCF_000475195.1 Diaphorina citri | reverse complement strand
TATGTTGCAAAGCACTTGAATTATACCGTCTTTTCTTCACGTTTTTAATATTTTTCTGCACTTTGCACAAAATAATCAAATATCCTCAAATAAGTCTCCTATATATTCCTTGGTCCTGATTCTGATGAGCATCCTTTTGTTGTCTTTTCTTACGATCTTGATTATTATTTTATTTCCATTTATGTTATTTTATTTTCAGTCTTTTGTTTTGTTTATCAGAGTGTTTGGAATTGTGAATCTGGTGAGGGATAAATTCATAATATTGTTTATATCTCTGTTCAGGAAAAATTCTTTGTCTTTCTTTGCTAGTCGAATATTGTTTTCTTAGAAAAATGACATAATAGTCAATCTCAAGCATTAGATAACAACAACATATTGTTTTGCAACTTAGACTCTCCGATCCTAAAGGACGTCTTCCAAACTTTTTTTTAAACATCCACAGTGGGTGGTTGTGGGAATATGTTTTCCCCCATTGGATGAACTATCTATCCTTACTGCTTATTCACAATTCCAAACTAAACCATTTTTATTTATTTATTTACGTTTTTCAGTTTATTTTCAGTTTCATCTCTCGTAAAGCGACCTTATTATTTTTCGCCCATTACCAACTGGCGCCACTTTACCCTCTTCTAACCCGTCCCCATTCTATTCTGTGTTTAGTACCTGGCGCTCCGCCCCAGAACGTTTCATGCGAACCGCTCTCTTCCACCTCGAT
>NW_007405382.1:0-715 GCF_000475195.1 Diaphorina citri | reverse complement strand
CGACGTAAAAAGAAGGGAATGCAAGAGAAGAAAAAGGGGATGCAAGGAAAAGAAGAGACAGAGAATGTAATGCAAGACCAAAGAGAATAAATAGCAAGGGAAACAAAGAGTTTCTGACGCCCTTGCAAGGAAAAGAACTTGATAGAATATGCAAGCAAATAAAAGTACGACATTGAAGAAAGGAAAGGCAAAAGAAAATAAGCAGAAACAAAGAGACATAAGTATGCAAGGAAAAGAACGTGATAGAATATGCATGCAAATAAAAGTACGACATTGAAGAGTCTTCACCCGAAGTGGCGAGGTGGCGTAGACCTCTAGGATGGACAGGCCAAATGGGTGGGCACCTAAATATCATTCTAAAACATTAGTAGAAATATCATTCTAAAAGATCCAGTCTAAATATTAGGTGTATGTTCCAACATCAGTCTAAGTCTAAAAAATATCATTCTAAATCTAAAACATCAGTTGTGACAGGATAGCAGACAGATAGACAGGATGATAAGAATGAAAAACAACTGAGAGAGAGAAAAAAAAGGGAGAGAGAGAGAGAGAGGAAGAGAGAGAAAAGGAGAGAGAGAGAGGGGAAGGGGGGAGAGAGAGATATGAGAAAACGAAAAGGGAAAGAGAGAAAAAACATACAAGCTGGGCCCGTCCCTCCGGGAATTTTTTAGCCCGTAGTTTATTCGATCGTGGTTAAAGAATACCTATGTACCTA
>NW_007405381.1:0-715 GCF_000475195.1 Diaphorina citri | reverse complement strand
AATTGATAGATTCGTACCTATTGTCTTTAGAAGACAATGTTTCGTCTTTCATCTATTTCTTTACCTCCCGACCCCAATCAGGCTGGGTGAGGTTAATATAAGTAGGCGGGTAGTTTGTCCTGTTTGTCGCCGAACGGAGGGTAAAACCTCCATCACTAAAAACCTCACAGTTCTGGAGTGACAAGTCCATCTTTGTGGCCGAGTGGTCAAGAGCACTGACTCCTTAGCATCTTAACCCGTTATGCAGTGACATTAAACGATTAAACCCCCATCAAACAAAGCTTTTATTCACAAGTTTTGCAGAATCCCATGTCAATCTTTCCCCAGTTAAACTTGTGTTGCATTATTATGAAGCGTAAAAGCATATGTTTTTGTTTTCCTTTTGTCAAAATATTTACCCTGCTTTGGATTGTTTAAAGCAGGGGTTCGCAAACTTTTGAGTACTATGTACCACCTGACACCTCAAGGTTCTTTTGGCGTGCCACCAAACATCAATTTTGTAGATTTTTTCCCTCCCAACTAGGGTTACCAGATTTGTTTTTCGTATTTACGAGATAAATCATAAAAATAAGGTTTTCAATTATCTTCGCCGTACCACCAAAAATGCTTCCGCGTACCACAGATTGGGAACCTCTAGTTTAAAGAGTTTACATAACTACAAGAGGGGAAAAAAACATCAACAACAAAAGTTACAAACCAGAATAATTACAAACAA
>NW_007405380.1:0-715 GCF_000475195.1 Diaphorina citri | reverse complement strand
TAAAAATACGTGGGTATAGATATATAACTCAAAATGTCAAATTTTGGACTTACTGCCCTCTTTTTTAGCAGGGCAGAGCAGTTGTTGCGTTCTCGAGTGTGCAGTGTGCGAGGGTAGCTGTTGCATAGAGGGAGTCATGATCTATAAAATAACAACACAGAGGCATTTGAGTGAGTACCTGATCAATCTGAATGTAGCTATGATATTAATGTCATGGTAAAGCAAAAATTTGCACTCGCATTTCAACTGAAAAAAACTTGACCTATGTTACCTATGTAGTTATTTTTTAGGTGTTCTTGTATTGGTCAAACATTTCAACGCTTGGTCCAGTGGTACTTGCTTGTCATGCACAAAGTCCTGGCTTCGATGCCCCCAATAGAGAAAAAAATTGTACCGTTACTCGATTTAATTTTTAACGTCTTTCCCACATTTCATCGGGTTACTTTCTCGTGTTTACTGTTGACCCAACACCTCAATGGGAAGTATTGTATCTTATCGCACATTTGATAATAAGGGACATACTACGGGTGGGACATGTTGATGTTGGAAAAAAGCTAGTAAGGATCTTAACCACTTAAAGAAGGCAGCATTATCTCAGATGAAAAAGACACGATTTCAGAAAATCAAAGTTCATGGATAAAAACGCTCATGTAAATTTCAAGACGAAAGAAACAAAAGAAAACCAATGCACTAGGTACATGAATACATACGAGTA
>NW_007405379.1:0-715 GCF_000475195.1 Diaphorina citri | reverse complement strand
TGGAGGTCCTTCGTCTATTATTGTATCGTGGACCCCGCCTGCTGATCAGAGTATAATGGTGCGAGGATTTACCCTGGGATGGGGCAAGGGAGTACCTGATGAATTTGTCAAACAGATTCTTGATGTCAAGCAGCGGTCCGATGAGATTACTGGACTAGGTAAATATTCTTAATTTCAGCAGTTTTTTCGATGTGTTTGATAGAGGGAACTGTAACTGCTAAGATCTTATTGTTTCAAAAGCGAAGAGAGATGGTAGAAAGCCAGCCGTTAGGACAGGATAGCACAAAACCAGGCGTTCCGAGAACGAACCTTATCTGTTAAGGATGAAATTCGCCCCTGGAATCGAAGCCGCGACCTAGTGCTTACAAGGCTGGCTTGCCACCCCTCCAAGCTAACTAGACTTGGAATACATCATAGGTATGCCTATAGGCACATTCGGTTTGTCGAGAGTAATGTTTTTCTGCCTTTGGGATTAATTTAATTTAAAGGCCCATCAAAGTGTTCTTATACATATAAATGTAAAATGTGTTCCCCATAATATGTCAAAATATGCGAGACCTTGGTTAGACTGCGGGGGTAAAGGGACTTTTCAATCCTATTCCAGCAAGATAAACAAGGTATATTCTTTTAAACAACGCTAACATTTCGTTTCAGAACCCAATTCCGACTATGTCATCAGTCTAAGAGCGTTTAACGAAATGGGAGATGGGCCTCA
>NW_007405378.1:0-715 GCF_000475195.1 Diaphorina citri | reverse complement strand
GGGACCTCTAGAATGTAAGAGACTTTTGAAACGCAAGCGAATTTTGATTGTTTTTCTATGATTTTCTATTATGAAACTCGAAAAACTGGAGGAAAATTCGCGTTAAGAATTTGTTGTTTCTTTTTCGGAAGAGGTTTGATAGAGATTAACTATGGGAAGAGAGGTCTTGTCGTCCCGAAAACGAAGACAGAAGGAGGATAATAGGATATTAGAAAGCCAACCGTTCCGAGAACGAACCTTAACTGTTTAGGACAAAGTTCGTACTGGGCGAGAATCAAACCCACACAACCAGACGCTTACAAGACAGGTTATCTTCTTTCTATAGAGAACTTAAATGCTGAAGACAACAGAAAGTCATGTGCTGATCACAATTTCTTTTCTGTCTATATCCGAGCAATATTTTATTTTTATCGCAATTATTTTTCTTCATCAGATATCTTCTGTTTTATATCTTAATCCTTATTATTTTATCTTTATTATCAGACATCACTAATGATCTGTCCATTTCTATCCTATCTGTTGTTGTTGCTCGTGTTATTGTTGTTTTCGTCGTCATTGTTGTTGGTGTCTTTGTTGTTGTTCTTATCGTACTAGGAAGGGAGCTCCCTGGGAAGATAAAGAATATCACGGTACGTCAACTCGACTGGACGGCTGGAAATAGAAATCCAATAAACTTGTGAGTAATTATAGGTAGGCTGCCAGCCTAGTTAGCTTA
>NW_007405377.1:0-715 GCF_000475195.1 Diaphorina citri | reverse complement strand
TCTAATTCTTTACAAGAAGGCTAAATTTACAGCATTCATTCTTTGTCAGTAATACTTACTGAACCATTACCAAATATTCTTACCCAACTAAAGAATTCTTCCTTGAACCATCTCATTAAATGCAGAACAAAGATTTCCTGTACATATGTTTCATGTTCCGGGTCAAGCTCTTTCTTTTTTATCCGGTACTGAATCTGTCTCAACTGTTGTTCACTCTGAACGGTGATTTTGTCGATTGGTATGAGTTGTTTTGCTTTCTCTTGTAGAGCTTTGTCCTCGTATTGTAGAACTTTGGATGAGAGAGAGTGCAAGTCAGCAAGAATATCATTGTGTGGACTCTAGGGAAAAACATAATAAGAACAATAAAATAACAATATTCAGCCTAGTTAGAATTGAAGGTAGGATGCCACATAGGTATTGGGTTTCATTAGTAACTGGTTTCCACCTTAAAATTAATCCTTTAGGGTTTTTCACAGAACAGCTGGATTTCTAATACTGTCCTCCTTCTATCTACTTTGATTTTGGGATAATAAAACCTTCTTGTGTAATTATGCAGAAGTCATGTCCGTGGAAAAGAAAAGCTCCTTTTTGTATTTAACCTAACCCTATAATAACACTAATCACTGCTCTAATTGTAAAAACTCCTTCTTGCATTTAACTTAACCCTATAATAACACTGGTCACTGCTTGTTTGTGCCAGTTCCTTTGGTAGCAA
>NW_007405376.1:0-715 GCF_000475195.1 Diaphorina citri | reverse complement strand
CTGAAGAAACGGTGCTGGGGGATGAAGCCTTTGCGTATATGAGACAGTTTGGACTCAGTCAAGGTAAGGTCACCCGTCTGGATACCAACCACGTGCGGCGTTGCTTAACTTCAGTGTGATAGATATAAGTTCACTGATACTCTGTCTAGAATTACAACTCGTGTGGTTTGTGTCGTAGCATACCGATCCCCGTAGTATGCCTCTCATCAGATGGGCGAGAAGACACAATAGGTACTTCCTTTTTAGGTGCTGCTTTGCGTATATGAGACAGTTTGGACTCAGTCAAGGTAAGGTCACCCGTCCGGATACCAACCACGTGCGGCGTTACTTAACTTCAGTGACCTATTACTATCGGAAACTGATGCATTCAACGTGCAATTGCTGCTGTGAAAGGCCATTTGTATTTGACCGTATGGCCCACAGCCAGACGCTAGTCTACTCTCTGTTTAACGTTCCCTAGCCAGTCCTCACGATGGTTGACTGCGGTTCAGGACGAGCCAATTAAACATGGCTAGAGACACCCCGGTGTATGGCAGATACAGAAAGATATCTTCTCTTTATTCTGCCATTCGGCGAAAGCTAAAGTGAAAACAATAACAAAAAAATGTCTGTTATAATGTTCTGATGAGAGGCATATTACGGGATGGGCATGCAACGACACAGGCCACATGCGTCTAATGTAGCAGTTGTTTCATTGCTACGAAATAAAAACGGC
>NW_007405375.1:0-715 GCF_000475195.1 Diaphorina citri | reverse complement strand
GACCTGATGGAGAATGTGTATTCGAAACATAGTCAACTCCTGAGCAAAGGTTTCGCCTTGTCCTCCATACCTACCATTCATCAGGCACTTGACGGAGTACTCCCTTACAGGTAAGTACCTACTAATTTTATTCTGAACCGGAGCAGGATTGTTTCACACTAGCTTTTTTCCCCCGTAGAGCCTTAAATAGTAGAACTTTTTCCCGGAATAATGTCCGAACCGTACCTTCTGGAAACAGGGACCAAGGATATTTTCGATCTACATAATTTATCAAATCTCTGTGCCAAGTTCGAGCGACTTTGGCTGAAATCTTAAGGCCTGAGCATTGCGAACTCTTTTTGAACTTTTTAAAAGATTTGACGTTAAATAGCGGCCGAACCGTACATTTCTCGAGGTCCGGCCCGCGGACACTTTTGATCATCATTAATAATAGGAGCTGTCTGCAAAATTTGAGCGAGCTGTGGCTAAAGGTAAAGCCGTGAGAAGCGCTAGTTCCTTTTGAGCTTTTTCCCTGTATAGCCCTAAATGGCGGAACTTTGGTCCGGAATAACGTCCAAACCGTACCTTCTGGAAACAGGGACCAAGGATATTTTCGATCTACATAATTTATCGAATCTCTCTGAGAATTGTGAACTCTTTTTGACGTTTTTCAAAGTTTTGGCCTTAAATAGCGGGCGAATGTCGCTTAACCAAGAACTTTACCTTTCGAAATGAA
>NW_007405374.1:0-715 GCF_000475195.1 Diaphorina citri | reverse complement strand
TGATAAGGAATGGAGATAATATTGGCACAACACACATAAAGTTACAATACCCACCACGAAGCTAAAAACCATGAAACATCTAACCTAACCTGATGGTGAAATAGGAAATACCTCAACCAAGTTCCAACAGGTAGGGAAGAGATCAAAGAATTCTGCGGATGGATCTCAAATATTTGCCGATTAAGAGATAAATACAGCTCGAAGCTCAGGAACCAACAAGTAGGGATTTGTAAACACGAAAATACCAAAATTGTGAATCATTAGAGATTCAGATTTGAGTCGACAGGCAGGAGATGAACCAGAAAAATAGTACAGATCAAAAGTAAGGTTTTTGCAGAGTACATCCTTGAAGCACATGAACCAACACGTAAAGACTTTTAAGCACGAAAATAGCAATGTTGTGTATCACTAGAGATTCAGATTCAGGAAGCGTCAAATTATTAAAACATTGAAAACCACAGGATACGACATATGTATCGACTATCGATATGTCTCCAATCTAATCTTCCGATGTGTGTACAAGGACCAGAAACAAACAACCTCAACGAAAAGTTGTGACTTCGTTGAAAAATGATTATGACGTTAAGCCTCTTGAAAAGATAACAAAAACAATATTCAAGGAAAAAGCTCTCTACTGTAGGCGTCCAATTACGCGAAAAGGCAATCCGCATCCTACATAAAATGGGGAACTCATTCAAGCGTGTTATGACAGCTC
>NW_007405373.1:0-715 GCF_000475195.1 Diaphorina citri | reverse complement strand
TATATTTTAAAAATTTTTCAAAAAATATATTTTTTTCAATATCATTTGTATTTTTCTCAAAAATAATATCGATAATAGAATTAGGCCAAGCATTATATAATGCATTTTGCAATTGAATATTTTTTTCTATAAGAAGAAATCTTGGTTTAGAGATATTATTAATATTTTTTGTTTTAGAACTTAATTTTTCACTTTTCCATTTTGGGGTAGCATATAATAAATTATATTTAGGTTTTTTAAAGATTAAAGTTAAATCTAATAAGGATATTAATAATGTACCTTTTGTATTAAATATTTGAATATTAAAAAATTCTAAATTCTCAGATAATGTAAAATTTTTTGATTTTTTTATATATACATATAGTTTCTTTGAAAAAGATAATATATTATGAATTTTAAATATTTTTAAACTAAATGGCATTGGTAAATTTTGTATTAATTTAGATTTATCACGATTGATAATTGACCAAATTACACTACTTAAAATTGCTCCATTTAATAAACTTGGATGAAATACATAATTATTATTTTTATCTAAAAATTTTTCTGGAAAATTTAATAAAGCTAATGCTTCTTTATTATTAGAATATAATTTATAAATACTCATTAAAGATGGGCCATGAGTATATTGAAGTATATAATTACACTGCTGATAATTTAATACAGAATTACAACGAGATTTTAATAATTTAATATCTGATATACAAAAATCTGT